>NC_137826.1:45826486-45993986 GCF_963921795.1 Nannobrachium achirus | reverse complement strand
TCATGTCACATATATCAACGTATATTATTTCTCCTACTAACGCCAGGAACGGTACAGGAGGAGCACAGTGAGTGTGTGTGCCAGCCAGCCAGGCAGCCAGGCAGGCACAGCACAGGCTGCATTCATTATTCATATCCACTTCTTCCTTCTGCGAGACACCTCGTCTGCAGCCAGTTACTCCATGTAGGCATTATCCACTACCACACTGAGCAATCAAAACAACACTTTCTGCTGGACCACATGAACTTTGTAAAAACTTTTTTTCAGACTTCAAGCCATTAAAGCAGCACTATGTTCACTTTTTGAGCGGTACGTCTGGCTTGGTGTGTATGTATGTCCTTCCGTCCGTATGTCCGTCCTGCACAGCTTCGCATAGACGCATTTCTGGTCCACGTTAAACTGATAAGAACTAGATGCGTGCGCAGGTCGGTACCAAAATTAGCCAATGAAACCAGCGCTCCCCAAAACAACAGGTTTGGAGATTGGTGGGAATTGATTACATGATACAGTCACCTGTGCATTTAGTCTCAATGTTTGTAAACAAGAAACGGGTCTATTGGCATAAGCTTCAAGCTTATATGAAATGAACACGTAAAAGGCACCGCTATAGCAAATCATGTCCCACAAAATTATAAAGATAATTGTTTAAGCAATAACAATCATCCTTACATTTATAGACTCACGGGGTCCCTGCTAGGGGCTTGACTGTATTATATGTATAAGGGGAGACAATGAGTTTCACTTTGGCATTTGCCAAGGCACAAAGGCAGAAATGCCAGTCAAAGCTAATACAGGCCAATCACTGAGCGTCCTCACCGGACATGCAAGCAGAGACTCTTGGGTAATGAAGTCAAAGATGTTGGCTGCTAGACACCATCTGCAGCCAGCTCCTCCATGTAGGCATAGGCTTTCTGTGTGGAGTTTGCATGTTCTCCCCGTGTCTCCTAACCCTAACCCAAACTCTTTTGGCTTAGGGCACCCATATAAATATTTGTTTTAATCCAAAGCACCCCTACAATACATTATATTCATAATTTTCACTCCCAGCACCTTATATATATCACATATTTTAGCAATTATGTTGTGAGGAAAACGTTGAGATAATAGCCATTTTGGTTAGAACTGACTGAAAATAACTTTGTACTTCAAGTTTAAAATTATACTAAATATTTTTTAAGTGTCCAAATAAATTCCATATATCATCAAATTATCTTGCGGCACCCCTGGACTGCCGTCACAGCACCCCAGGGTGCCCCGTCACCCACTATGAAAACCCCTGTCCTAGGGTAGATACCCTCACTAAAACATGCAGTAATCCTGGTCTTTATAATGCCTCCCCCTGACCAGCCGGGGTGGATGGGGAAGGAACTGGTTGGAATAACATGTTCCTTCCACGCGCTACGTCCAGGGGGGAAGCTCCCCCCGCCAGGTGATAAGAAGCAGCCTGTCACTCCTCATGCACTGAAGGAAGTATGAGCAAAGTTCTGGGCTCTCCCCAGGTTGGCAGAGGGAGAGCAGCGCCCAGGATTACAGTTTAGGCACCGGGTGAAAAAGGGGTTACAAAATCATGAAAAATAACGGCTGCCATGTTATTTGTGTCCAAAGTGGCCACTGAAAGCGCTAACAACGTAGTGCTGCTTTTCTTGTCCAATGACTTGTAACAGCAGAGTGTAAGAGAGAGGGCGAGATCATTTAGCGACCTACAACCGGGTCGCGACGTGGTCGGTAGTTTTCAGCGACCGGGTCGCAAAATCGAGCGACCGGGTCGCTAAATGGAGCGACCGGGTCGCTAAATCACCGACCGCGGCACTAAAGCGAGCGACCGGGTCGCTAAATGGAGCGACCGGGTCGCTAAATCACCGACCACGGCACTAAAGCGAGCGACCGGGTCGCTAAATCGACCGACTGGGACGCTAATTCCATCGACCGGGACGCTAATTCCACCGACTGGGATGCTAATCCAGCAACCGGGTAGGTAAATCCACCGACCGGTGGTCGCTTCCACCGACCTACTAACCCTAACCCTAACCCTAACCCTAAACCTAACCTCAGTAACCTTACTTCAGTTAGGCTAACCTGCCACGCAACCTCCCGACCGTTACCTCAGTTAGGCTAACCTGCCACGCAACCTCCCGACCGGGTCGCTAAATCACCGACCGCGTCGCTAAATCACCGACCGCGTCGCTAAAGCGAGCGACCGGGTCGCTAAATCGACCGACTGGGGCGCAAAATCTTCCGACCGGGTCGCTAAATCTACCGACCTAAAACTGCAGGCAGGTCGGTAGATTTAGCGACCGGGTCGGTCGATTTAGCGGCGCGGTCGGTGATTTAGCGACGGTGATTTAGGTGTGAGGTTTGCATTAAAGGGGGAACCGGCACTGTGTCTGCAACACAGTTGGAGGCACAGACAGATACTCCATATATGGGCATAAAATGGACGCAGATAGACAGATATCTCCATATCTGGGCATAAAATGGACCCAGAACTATAACTGCAGTGATCTCCATATATGGACATAAAATGGACGCCGACAGACAGACAGACAGATACAGATATCTCCATATATGGGCATAAATGGACACAGGCAGACAGATGGTCAAAACGGGTCCTAAAGGGCGGGGCATTCATTCCCTATTTACATTGTTCCGAGTTGGCCAGGTCGCCGACTAGACGCTGGGCCGCCCAACAGCTTCTAGTCTTAAAAAATAGCGAATAACCGGAAATAGGCTACTGTATCTACTGTACAAGCTTCCAACACGTTGCAGCGTGTGTGGGTTGTAAGCATGAGCGTGACATGCATGACATGAACAAGCTTATTAAGCGTGTGACACGCTTCCATAAAAAAAACATGCTGGCGGCTTCTATGGAATCCAAATGACTGAATCAAGAGAACTTTAATCCATGCATTACATCATGGGTTTGGCCGACCTAGCTTAGTGGGTGGAGGTTGATTGATTGTGGTCAAGTATTCAATTCATTAACAGCATTAATAGGAACTCCCTTATTACCGTCTGGCATTCAGAAGGTCACACGTTAGCCTACAGTCCAGGCCCCCTGTCTGCCTGTCAAAGTGTCCCTGAAATATTTATTACTTTAGCTGTTGAAAAATAGCAGATATACAAGCTCACAGCGCGGCACCGAGTGCCGCGCTGCAAGCTTGTATATCTGCTATTTTTTTTTTATCATGAAAATGTGTGCAAATCTTTGAATATATTATATATATTTTTAAAGGGAACATTTGTAACTCGAGTTTTGTTTTTCTGGGGGTCCCTGGAACGAATTATTTTGAGATGGGGGTCCGTGGGAAAATACATATAATTTTGGGGGTCCTTAACAAAGTTTGAGAACCTTAGAACTTTAGAATAGAATCGGGTCAAAGTGTTCAAAGACTTGCACAAATGTTCACGATTTTTCAAAAAATAGCAGATCCATAAGCTCGTAGCACGGCACTCGGTGCCACGCTGTGAGCTTGTATAGCTGCTATTTTTTTATAGTTAAAGCATAACATAATGCGTTCCTGGTCTTAAAGGGGGCGTGACACGGCCAAAACAGCTAATTATGGCTATCAAATTAGCCAATTTTTTTAATGATGTCATGTACCCCCATGTTAAATTACCCAATCAAATTAATTTATTGTAGTTACTGTACTGAAAGTAGTACTTTCTGTACAGTAACGGCAATACATTAATTTGATTGGGCTAATATGGGGGGAGGGGCGGAGACTCGCGGAGTCGAGTATCCATATCATTATCTTTTGAAACTGCCCCAAAAAAAGCTGACCGAGGTGTGTTTCCGACTTTCTAAACCAACTTTAAAACTATCAGTTCTAGGGGTAAAAATGATATAGCATTCGCTAAAATCAATGGTTAGACCGATAAAAAAGTACATGTCTTCTTCAAAAAATGTGTCAAAAAAGGTGTACGAGGGTCAACACGCTTCTCCCCGTCTATGAGACGGTTTTGTCAGCCATACCCTGCTGTCTCTTTCCCTAACCTGACTGGAGCACCAGAGTAGACCGACCGGAGCAAGCCATGTCCTGCTGTCTCACCGGCGCGCGGCACCGCACGACGGACGAAGTATACATTCACTACTAACTGATACGGCCCCTCCTCCCTTTCAGACTGTTTGAAGAAACACCACGTGACCTACTGTATCATAATGTTAATTTTCGGCCGGTGTCGCCACTCCTTTAATGGTTTAACACCTGACAGCTCTCACCATGACCACCTGAGCAGACATCAGCTGGGGTCAAGCTGAAACGGAATTCATCCAACTAAACTTCTAACATCTTCTTTTCACATTGCATTATTACAACGTCACAGGATATTATTATAAAAACTACACACGTAGTCTTTGCACCGAACAGAGTGGCTTCCTTCCCTGAGCAACACCACAAAAGGCTTTCAGAGACAGTTAACTAAATTAATTATAAGTGGCTAACGGGGCCTTTGAATCCCCCTCGCATTATAATAAACCCATACATCTTATAAAATGTCAATTTTAATTATTTCTTCAGTCTTACTTGTAGTGCGCTCCTTCTGTCCTTTTATACACCGGGCTAAAAGCGACGCGTACATCTCCTTGAACAATGGCTACGCATCACCAACGACGGTGTTAATGATTGGTCTGCTTTTTGTTTGTGGGGACAGCGATACGGAGATACGTTCTAGAGATACCGACAAAACCCCGTTCTAGATGGCTGCTCCCTTCAGCACCGCCAGCACGCCGTAAACAAAAAAGTTCCTCTTTATTCCACGGAGGTAGCATAACATTAATGAGGGTGATGCAGGGACAACCACAACTTTTCCTCAGACTGATCAATGGCCTCCGTATAGGCACCGATACGAGCTGGAAGATTTGTCTCTGGTGTCGGGTGGAAACCTCATAAAGTATGTCCAAAACTCTTACTTTTCGGGGTTCAAATAAAAGAAATAGCAAAGGTAGCAGATCTATAAATCTTGTGGATCTGCTACTTTTGATGCTTTGGTGTGACACTGTAGTGTGATCAAGTATAGGGCGTTAACTTACGAAAGAAAAACACGAAAGGTTAAAATACGGAGATAAGAGGTTTCTGCCCGACAGCAAAGATTTGCTTTATGGTTGTTTAGGAGGAGATACTGTGGTTGTTTTGAGGTGTTTGGAGAAGTTGTATTGATCCATTTGGAGCATCCAGTTCACCTACAACCAGGGGATCCTCAACTGTACTGCGAAAATGGCCTGACCCTAAAATAGCAACAACAAAAATATATACACAATCTACAAGCTCACGATGCATTACAACACATTTTAAAAGTTTTTGAAAATGTTGACAAATGTTGACATGTCCAAAATAAGGACGGCAGGTTGAAAATGATTGAACTGGCACAATAATCGTATTGACTGAATTTGAAATTGAAATTACTTTTAGGCTACTTTATATGTCATCTCTGTCGGGTCTAAACCTCCTGTATCTTCAGGATTCAAATTAAAAAGTATCCAAAGTAGCAGATCACAAAACACGTCGCTTTGTGCCGCCTTTTGAGCTCGTATATCTGCTACTTTTGCTACTTTTGAAGTCAACGCGGAAGTGCCTTTGATACGTTTGTGTGACGGCGTAGTATGATCAAGTAAGGCATTCATTTACGAAAAAACACAAAAAGTTCAAATAAGGAGATAAGAGGTTTCAGCCCGACAGCAACGATATGCTTTATACACTTTCATAACGTAGTTTTTCCTCTGCTTTCACACTGCAGCCCACTGACCTACACAGCTCGTCTCTGGTGCAGTAGTTCTGCAGGCTGAGGCAGTTGGGTTTGTGTCCCGTCCTCTCCTCGCCCCTGGCCGTGGCCTCCTCGTAGGAGCAGGACGGTACGATGGTCTTCCTGCGGCGCTCCCCGCACAGCGTGTCGGTGCAGGGGCAGAAGAGCAGCGCGAAGCTGTACTCCTCGGGGACGCGCTCCAGGAAGCGCCGCAGCGCCCGGTGGCACTTCTGCCGGTTGCAGCCGCCGTCGGCGGACGCCGCGGCCCGCTTGGTGCACGCCACCACGTACTCGGAGCGCAGCGAGCCGCACTTCTCGTAGAGGCCGCAGTCCTGGGCCGCCTTCAGGCACTGGTTCTGGCCGTCCAGGGAGAGAGAGGAGGCTGCGGGAGGTCGTTAAGAGATATGAGATTGAATGCTTTTATCAGTATGTCCGTTCATGGACAAATGTGTCTGTGGCAAAGACTAGGTCTCGTCTGTGGCTAAATTAAAATCTTATGTTTTACACACTATTATAATGTTCTTATTTCCATCATAATACCCAATTGTTGAATGTCAGTCTCCAGGTTTTCTTCAGAATATGTATGACACTGATTTACTATGACACATATGGCACATTAGGAGTCCACTAGAGTGGTTCTCAGTATAATTGCAGTAAATATACGTTTTTGGACACACCGACTGATTGTGTATGCCAAAGGTCAAATTTGCCTTTTTGATTGTGTGGGGTAAACAATTACCTCAATAACAGGTATACAATTAGTGTGATATATTAGGGACAATGTTTCCATTGTGGTCCTGTGTATACAATTCATCAAGAAATGTAAAACATACAATACGATACAAGAGATCATCATTAACACTAGGAGCAGTAAAGGCATGTTTACTTGACAGTAGCCTACCTGCCATGATGGATGCCATGCGGGACATCTCAATGTGTCTCACTAAGTTCAGCTCCAGCTCCTCATATGGAGACACGTCATACTCCTCATACGCTGCAAGGTAAACGGCCCTGAATTAGTCATGACACCATGGTGTGATTTTACAGTCCTCAAAAAAGCAAAACAACATTGGCCACGCCTCCAGGTAACTTTAGGCACCATTTAGGCCAAAACACGTTTTCAGGTGAAGCAGGGACTCAATTTCCCATGATCCTTCGGGAGATGAGGCCACCCGGACATCCGGTTTTCCATTCAGACCAATGGTAGAGAATTCAGAAAAGTGGATTTATCTCGGATTCTACTGCCAGATTGTGTTGATCGTCCAAATACGCTTTCTTTCAACGGACCATAACTAAAGAAAGGATCGTCGAAGTCTTTACCGGACGAAAGAAGATGATTGTTGGATGTTACAAACAGCGTGTACACTCATCATGGTCATGTCCATGGGTCCTTCAAAATAAGGTAAAATCAAGAAAATCGCTGGCGGAGTTGCATTTCGTGTTAAGTTAAGACATAAGACCTGGTAAGCAAAGTAGCGATCTTATTAAACACAACACCAAAGCACCCACCTGCAAACCTCACGGTCCAGTAGACCCTGAGGCAGTGCTCTTCCCTGCGAGAGCCGCGCTGGCACTTGCACACCTGCAGGGGGCGGTACTGCTGCAGGGAGTTCTGCGCCTCCAGGCACTCCCAGCGCGCGTCGGCTCCCAGCGGCGCCACGGCCTCCTCGGCAGCGCAGTACTCCAGCACCCTGTAGAGCACCATGCAGGCCTGCTCCTGGACGCAGCCCTGCTCCGCAGACACGCAGTCCAGGGAGGAGGCCGTCGATGCTGCTGCTGCTAGCACGCTACCTGGAGGAGAGGTAAACAGAGAGAGACCTGAGTTAGTAAGGAGCTAGCTGCTGCTAGCACGCTAGCCTGGGATCGCTTCCAATTTCTGCCTTTTGATCTGGTCGGGAGCAGAAAGAAACAGCCTAGACAGACTACACTTTGGCCGGAACTACCAAACCGGATTCAGTTTTAACCCAAAACAATTCGCAGCGCTCAAGGACATCATTTTATGACCTACCCAATGCGGCATAGTTTTGCCTATTTAAAAAAAAGTTTGTTTGTTATATCCATCTTTTAGTCCAACTGGCAGCGACTGGCAAGACTACACACTCTAGCATTTAAACAGGGATTGGGGAAACAAACAGGGGTGACCGAAACAAAGCAACGCCGCTTCCTCTGCTTGTTTCCAGTTTAGGCCCACGCCTAGACCGGATCAAACGGCCCGTTGTAAACGAATACCAGGCTTTCCTCCGAGGTGGAAAGACTGGTGATGCAAGTTTACTAGCACGCTACCTGGAGGTGAGGTAAACAGAGAGAAGAACGGAGAGTCAGTCTAAGGAGCTAGCTAGCTCCCAACTGGAGGAGAGGTGATATACCAAAGCTTAAACCGCTTGTGTTTATAACCACTTCCCGCTTCTCAGTCAACACGGAAGTGCCTCTTTTGAGAGACTTGTGAGCGTTCCATTGCAGTTAGCTGGTTTATCCTTCTCCCCTGCACGACAGAGCAGCTGCAGAGCCATGAATTAGCTTGTAAATCCATTGTCAGCTGTTTGATCAATGATGGACAAAACCTCCTAACTCCACTTGAGCTGGATGTTTTTTCATTTCAGTTAACAGGTTTCTGCCCACAGCATACTACAGTATAGTGTAGTGGTTCTCAACATGTGGGTCGGGAACCCCAGGGGGGGTCCCCAAATTATTTTGTATTGTATTTGTATTTTGCATTGTTTCTCAAAGTGGGTTTGAGGGACCTTCAGGGTTCCATTCCAAATGGACCCTTAAAGGTCTGTAAACTCTGAGAGTGTAGCAACATGGAAACAAATGGTCTGCTAATGTGCCATATTAGTGTCATAGTAATCAGTGATATACATCATTCAGAAGAGAACATGGAGACTGACGTTCAGTAATTGTTGGGTCTTGAGAACATTATAATAATTTGCCACGGACAAGGACAAGTCCAGCCATGGACACATTTGTTGTGCACCGACACAGAGTTCTGCCTATAATTATTGATACTGTCTGGTGGCATTTAAATTCAACTACTGGGCTAAAACTGGGCGCAAACTATTAAGAAAATGTAAAAAGAATTAACAGCTTCACAGAACCAATGCAAATACTCCAGCTTAAGTTAGGACTCAATGGTCCGTTACAGGTCCATTTGGTTCCATTTGTAAACAGAGTTAAATAATGTGTGCAACTCAAAGAGATTACTAACTGTCTGTAGCCTAATGCACATCAAACTGTTTGAAATTAATATGTTTGTGAATCACTGTGTTAGGCCGTTCCTTCATATTGGGATCGATTCAAGATCAGGATTGATTTTCAAAGCAGTGGCCATATATAGGTTTGTTATAGCGCAGGTCTTCTCCCGGCATCCAACAAGCCAGCACACTGATTGAATGTAGATTTCCCCAGACATGTCATTAGACAGAGATCTCTCTCTGACGGTCAGTCTACGTCAGAGCAGGCACGTGCACACATAGACAGCAAAGGGGGCTTGAGCCCTGCCCTTTTATCCATCTGTAAAAAGTGCCCTCCAGACCATGAATGCAGATTTTACTATGGTGAAAGAAATGCAAACGCCCTCTTTCCATGCCATACCTCAAGGCAGCATTCAAGAGAATTGCCTTGTCCAAACTCTCCTGAACTTGAATGCAGCATCTTAGGTTGAAAGAATTGCCCTCTCTGTGTAGAAAAATCAATGCCGTAAGGCATACACCAGATCTCCACTCTCCAGTATTCACTTGATTATGCTTAGTTCAGTGAGGTATCAAGCACCGAAAATAGCCGACCTCCAAGCTCACAACGCGCCGCAGCGCGACACATTGCGAGCTTGGAGGTTGGAGGTCTGGAGCTTGCAGGTCTGCTATTTGCCCTTTTAGAAATGTCAGCCCCGGCCTCTCTAACATTCTCTGCACGTCCCTGCGTATGAGCAGGACAAGAGGAAGAGAACGGAATGATGATGGAGGTCAGTGGTGTAAAGTAACTAAGTACATTTACTTAAGTACAATTTTGAGGTGTTTTTACTTTACTGGACTATTTCAAAATGTCAGTACTTTTACTTCCTCTCCACTACACCTCAGAGGCAAATATTATAATTTTATTCCACGACAATTATTTGACAACTTTACTACTAGTTACTTTGTAGATTTTGATTATTATACAAAACATACATTAAGGACCATTTGGGAAAATAGACGATCTACAAGCTCACACAGCCATTTTCAAAAGATGTTTATACTTTTGAAAACTTGAAACGGGATATTTTGTATATTGAGTACTTTCACTTTTGGTACTTCAAGTACATTTTGAAACCAACACTTTTGCACTTTTTAATGTTGAACTCCGGGACTTTTTCCTGTAGTATTTCTTTCTACATTGCCGTATAATACTTGTACAAATCCCCCACTGAACAGAAGATGACAAGAGGAGGAACAGAACGTCGATGCTATATATACAGCCAGTCCAACAGGTAAGGGACGCTTTGAGCTGCTTGATATTCAAGCCCTGTCGCGCGGTTGTACCGCAAACCTGTAATATTTATAGAACATAAAAAAGATACAATCTAATGCATATTTCAAGGCCCTCCCTGACGTCCAGACGGAGGAACCTTGGGCTCCTTCCCAAATGTTGCAACCCAGCAAAAGGAAAAGGTCTCATCCTCCTCATCATCGCCCACCAGACTCACTGACCTGCAGGTCATCATCACCTGCATCACGGAAAAACTTTTTTTTCCCTCCTCCACCTCTCTTCCAGGTAATGATTCAGGCTGTAGCTCTGCCCTAGAATGTGCCTCTGGGGATCAATAATATAAAGGTTTTTTATCTTTATCCTATATTATCTCATGTTATATGGTTGGCCGATGCCGCACCGCTTCCACGAAGAAGGGGAAAAAAATGCAAGCTAGCTCCGGTTTTCACTCGGGGGCAGTGAAAACAACTGTTCTTCTCTCCTCCAATATTTATGAGGAGACATGGAGGGCCATGGGCAGAGTCTGCTCCCACCGGAGGACCCTCCCAGCCACACACGCACGCACGCACACACACACACACACACACACACACACACACACACACGCATGCAGACGCACACGCTCGCACACGCAGGTTTGTATTACACCTGTGAGGACGTCAACCTTTTAGGACAGCAATTTCATGAATGTCATTAGAAAAAATGGGGCAATTTGTTAACGTAAGCCTGCGACGCGTTGTGAATTTGTAGATCGGCTATTTTTCGGCACATCACCAGCGCGCAACTTATGTATAATTCAGGCATAACTCTTATATTTCTATAAACCCTAAAAGTTCTAAATGTCTGACTCCTAAGCCTGTGAGGACGTCAACCTTTTAGGACAGCAATTTCATGAATGTCATTAGAAAAAATGGGGCAATTTGTTAACGTAAGCCTGCGACGCGTTGTGAATTTGTAGATCGGCTATTTTTCGGCACATCACCAGCGCGCAACTTATGTATAATTCAGGCATAACTCTTATATTTCTATAAACCCTAAAAGTTCTAAATGTCTGACTCCTAAGCCTAAGCCGTTTTCCGATCGTTAAATGTATCTCTTTTTCCAATCTGTTTTCAACCATAAAACAAGCATTTCTCTTCTTGGGTGTGGACCAGGAAAGTGGTTCCTTCACAACATCCAATTTATCATTATTCTGCTATACTTGTGGGAACATTTGGTTGTGTATACACGTATACAGTTTCCCTCTCAATGTCAGGGAATCAGTCATCATCTCCAGAGTTTTGCAGCCCCAGTCATTCAATACAGCTTAGAGAGTTTTTCTATACTTTAAAACTCTAGTCTGACTCCCAAATTGCCGGGTCCTGTCCTCCGGACTCCCCTGGGACTCCATCATCATCCACAGACAGTTTGTTGTTGTCCTTGCCCGTTACTTCTGCTATATGGACACCTTTTTACTGCATGTGGCCTGCCGCGGGCTCACTATTTCACACAAACAGGCGCGCGCACGCACGCACGCACGCACGCACGCACGCACGCACGCACGCACGCACGCACACACACACACACACACACACACACCTTAATAGTTCCTGGAAAGTGCTTCTTTAAGATTTCTTTTCTCTTTTTTCTTTTTTTCCAGGAGAGGAAGAATTGTTTCAGCTCCAGAGGAAATGTGCCTGCGTTTGCCAATAATATTGCACACACACTTTGTTCCTTTTATCTCATTAATTTGCTTAAATCGCTCTGGTTTTTTTGTGTGACCGCCAGGCATGTGTGCTGACAACCGGCTTTGAAACGCTCGTGCTATTAGCGGAATTATGCGTTGACGTGACTACAGTAGTAATAAGGGGAGAGGAAGTGTCCGTGATTGGACATAATGAACACCTGAATAAAAGAGCTGATAGTTTCCTCCATTTCCATTTCTGTCCTGGTATGCATTCAGTCGTATGCTTCATTTGTATAATTTATATCACGCTCTGTAAGCCAGGGCGCGCGCGCTTGCACGCTTGCACGCACACATGCATTTTTGTCCTGGTATGAAGGGGTGTCGCACCAAATTCTGGGCCCTGGGTACTTTAACTATTGAAAAATAGCAGATATACAAGCTCACAGCACATTTGAATATTTCAAATCCTTCTAAGGTTTTTTGAAAAATCTAAGTTTCTATTGTATGTCAGTGGTGCTCAAACTGTTTCATGTCAAGGACCCCCAAAATAATATGTATTTGGCCAAGGACCCCCATCTAAAAATATTTAGTTCTAGGGACCCCCTAGAAGCAAAATTTGAGCTGCAAATATTCACTTAAATACATACAGTATATTCAAAGATTTGCGCACATTTTCACAACTTTTCAAAAATAGCAGATCTACAAGCTCGCAGCGCTGCACTGTGAGCTTGTATATCTGCTATTTTTCAATAGTTAAAGCATAAAATAATTCAACCCAGTCCAACTCCCTCCCCCCCCTTTTTGACACCCCTGCTGGTATGCATTCACAGTTTTATGCTTCATTTGTAGCATTTATATCATGGCACTGTAAGCGAGCTGCGCACACACAGGTTTGTATTAAAGCGGACGGCTTGGCAACCGGAAGCTCTCCAGTTCGATCCCGGGCTCCCCCAGAGTTAGTGTCAAATAGTCCTGGAGCAAGACGCTGAACCCCTAATTGCTCCCGATGAGCAGGTTAGTGCCTTCCTTGCATGGTTTCCTCCGCCGCTGGCGTGTCAATGTGAGTGTGAATGTGATGCATAATCACTGTAAAGCGCTATATAAATGCACCATTTACTTCAACATTATGGGATAGCAATCTTATGAGTGCCATTTTTTGCCATTTCCGTCCTCAAATCAGCCATTAACTCCAAACTCTCTAAACTCAAAAACGTAACCTCTAAAAATGTCTAATCCTAATCTGAATCTTTTCCCAATTAGAGTGCAAATTCCTTTTGTGTTTTAATCATTTCTGCCGTGAGGAGGGAAGCAGGAAAATGGTCCTTGCAAAATGTCTCTTTCCTCCAATGTACCGTAACTATATACTCACACGGGTAGAAACACAATCACACGCACGTGTGATGCATGCACGCACACACGCGCATACACAGAGAGGCACGTACATACCGTGCGCACAAACTGTGAGGAGCATTGTGATTAAATGGCCACGTATTTCAATTAAGCTCCTGCTGACTGGTATCCATGGGAGGAGAGACGTTCACATCTAATTCTGCAAAGCTGTATGTCTGTCTGCCTTCCCAGAGCCCACCATGAGGCCCCCCACCTCACTGGGACATGACAGACATCAAAAACACCCAGAGAAACCTTGTATGTCCAGATTTCACTTAAACCCCAGCATCCTTATTCCTCCTTACATCCTTACGGCGCTATTTTGGAGGAAAGCTTTACTCACGATAACAGAGCCAGCCCAGGGGCCTGGAGGTTAGAGTGTCCGCCCCTGAGATTGGGTGGTTGGAGTTCGATCCCCGGCCGGGTCATACCAAAGACTGTAAAGATGTGACCCCAGTGCCTCATCAAGGGTTGGAGTTGTGGTAAATCCTACGACATACAGTACTAACGTCTCCAAAGAAAGTGTACAGAAAGTGTTAAAATGGACTGGGGTCGCCAAATAATTTCCCTCATATTATGGGGTTGTGTTATTTGAGAACCCCTGTATTACAGTAATGTTAACTCAATAGACACGTTAAAAAACTGAAAAAGTACAAAACTATGATACCACCTTTTTTTCATTTAATTTCCTGAAACGTGGACATACAAGGTTTCCGCCCGGCAGAGGGATATTGATATGATATGATGTGCTCCTTCAACACGGTGGGAAATCTGCCAAGCTGGAATCCATGGGGTGTAAAATACAGACATGCTGCTAATATTCACTGAGCTGTGAGTCACCATCATCCATGCTCACGTCCATCCAACATTAATGATGCACAGTAGGGCTAGGGCCAGAGAGTTCACCCAATATATGAAAACATAGAGACATTTGGAACCTCTAACTGACTTCATTTTGTACGTTCATTTTCAATTGACACAAATAAATTCAAATATTTCTTTTATAATTGACTACATCGATTAGTCTGATTGCGACCGTCAGGTCGCAAGTTACTATGAAGACCTCCACCGGCTGTCCCTCCGTCAGTCTGTCTGTCTGTCCGTCACGTCACACACGTCACGTCACGTCACGTCACACCTTCACCCCTGATTTCTCATATTCCCCTCTTCTAGCGCCACCATGAGGTTGCTTTTTGCAGACAACATACTTGCGACCTGACAGTGATGCATTGTGACTCGCAAGCTTGTAGATCTGAATCGAGGCAAACGTTAGAAACAATCCTAATGTTGATGTTGAAGTCATAACACCCTAACAACACAGAGCCATGCAGTTGCACTGGAAATGAAGTGAGGTAACATAACATGCAGGCTACCATCCTTATGCCATACATACAAAATGCATACAGACACAGTTTGGTCGCCGTTGGAATTATACGCTTTACCACAAATTGAAAGATCTGATAGAGCAGCCTTACTGTATACCACTTATATCATGTATACTTCCTATAGTGTGTATATGTGTACAGATTATAGATTTATTGGTTATTCTACTGTTAGACTGATGATAGCTTCTTGGTTTACCTACGATCCTAGAATACTATTACTATGCATTTGATGTATTACCTTGGCTTGTGATGTCCTTGCTTACCATAAATCGCTCTGGAATAAGAGCGTCTGCTAAATGCCTGAATTGTAAATTGTACTTCATTGAACGGAGCGCCCCAGGGATCTATACTATGCCCCCTCCTTTTCCACCGCTCTGCAACAAATCTCTTGGCCGATCATAGCAGAATTAGGGCCACAGCTATAGGGTCCATGTGGTTAATTATTACACAACTATTGTTAATGAGGGGATAAGCAGATCAACTCTCTGCTGCAAAGGGAAGCCTTTTCTATCCCAGACAGACAACCCATTTAGGCCTAGGATTATTGACTGCTTTAACTATTGAAAAATAGCAGATATACAAGCTAACAGCGCGGCACCGAGTGCCGCGCTGCGAGCTTGTAGATCTGCTATTTTTGAAAGCAGACTTTTGTAACTCAAATCTCTGCTTCTGGGGGGTCCCTGGAACAACATATTTTGAGATGGGGGTCTGCGGCCGAATAAATGTAATTTTGGGGGTCCTTGACATGAAAAAGTTTGAGAACAGCTGATTTAGAGGAAGGATTTAGAAGTCGGGTCAAAGATCGGGTCAAAGATATTCAAAGACTTGCACACATTTTCATGATTTTTCAAAGATAGCAGATCTACAAGCTCGCAGCGCGGCACTTGGTGCCGCGCTGTGAGCTTGTATATCTGCTATTTTTCAATAGTTAAAGCATAAAATAATGGTTAAAGTGGTTCAAATCTAACGCGACTCGGGCGCGTTCCAGGTATTTGAGAGTTAAGGCCTGTCCATAGCATCTCTGAAATGTTCGGTGAGTTGCGTTTTCCCACGTGCAAATATCCAAACTCTCACTCGGCGTAATGCTTCAGAATCAGAAGTCGCGAGTGACGTCATTTTGTAGTTGAACCGGACCTTTAGACCGAAAAGTTTGGTTTCGGTCAAAGTATGGACAAGCCTTTACAGTATGTTACGTTTTTTTTTCCTCTCAGTCCACGATCTGGAGAAAGTGGTCCAAGGTCTGGTTCAGTGGTTCTCCACTGGACCAGGATCCACATTGAACATCTCTAAGTGTTCACAGCCCACCCATCTGACCACTTAACAAAGCAGCCAATCAATCGATTGCCTTCCAGCTTGGATCAAAATGGAACTAACGTATAGTATACTTCCAAGTCCCCGTTTAGCAGCATCACAATGATTAACTATCCTTAGTTTTCACGGTTTTAAAGAGAAAACAAAAATAGCATGATTTTCTTATTAACACAATTCATTTGACATATGAATGCTATATGATCATTAAAACCAATTTGTCAAGTTATTTGTCCCACAGTCTGAGAATCACTGGTCCAGTGTCATCCTGGCTGGACTATTTCAGTGGAAACAACTTATTTAAGTAAGAAAGAAACAAATGAGAGCACAACTTTCACTAGTCCCGAGCCTTTGCACACAAGGTTCGGCTTTCCAAAATCGGACCCTGTGTGCAAAGGCCAATATCCAATATTCAGAGAGAGGCAGACGGCACAAACCACACAAGGTGTGAGAAGAAGAAAAACAGCCAGCATTCAATAAATGACCTTTCAGCGCATATAGCTTTATTTTCCTGCCTCCCCCAGACAGAGCAGTGGACGCGTTTCCACCTAATTGGTTCCTCAGTGTTCCTCTGGAAGCGAGGTTTAAGTAATGCATGATACAACCAAGACCAGATGGATACACAGGTGCCAACTGTCATCACCATGAAAGCTAACAGTGATGTCTTCATAATATAGAGATTGAGTCTATATTATTAAATAGGTACCAGGAGGATAGGTACTATGTGAATTAGGCCCTCTATGTGAATGCAATAAAGAGAAAATCCAACATTCAAGAATAGAATGTGTAGGATAAAGCACAGCGAGTCAATAGGCCTATCTATACTACACATGAATCAAAGCCAGATGAAAGGAGTGCCGGCTGACTATGAACCACTAAATGCCTGGAAGGTTTTAGTAAAACTGACAAACAGGTCGTCGATTGACTCACTTCACATATCACCGTTGTTGGGTGAAAACCGCGTATATCCAAAACCGTTCGTTTTGCATTTTTCATTTAAAAAATGATTTAAACTGGTGAAAACAGACGATCTACAAGGCGTTGTGTGCTTGTAGATCTGCTGTTTTCCCTACTTTTGTGCGACGACCTTGTACGATGAAGCAGGGCTTTACTTTGCGAAAGAACGTACAAATTTGAAACTTGGAGATACAAGGTTTCTACGCGACAACAACGATATGTTGGGTTTGCTCGGAGCTAGCTATCTCTGAATAAAAGCATCTGAGGGACATTTTTGCTGACAGTTCTTTTAGGACTATTTCAACTAACTTTACACAGGAGTTGCCAGTTTTTTCCTGTGTGTAGCTCATTAAGATTTCTAGATCCGAAAGTTGATTTTACCGTGGTATTCTTTTGTGTTTAAAGCCCTGAATGGATTAGCGCCACCCAAAACTTGGAAATACTCCATTAAAGTAAAACATGCATCAAAATACCCATAATGTAGGTACAGTACTTGAGTAAATGTACTTAGTTAATTTCCA
The DNA here is from genome assembly GCF_963921795.1 of Nannobrachium achirus. Taxonomy (NCBI): domain Eukaryota; kingdom Metazoa; phylum Chordata; class Actinopteri; order Myctophiformes; family Myctophidae; genus Nannobrachium; species Nannobrachium achirus. The sequence goes on along the minus strand of NC_137826.1, from coordinate 45,976,560 downwards.
TCACTGCACACTGTTATGGCCATTGGTGTTCGAGCCAGTGTGCAGTGACCGTAACATAATTGGGACCATGAAACTCAATATTTGACACATGGGTGTCCAGGGGCGTCACAAGGGCTGGGGGGGGGAAGTGGGACTGAGTTACTAGGGCCCAATGTGGAGGGGCCTGGAATTATTTTATACTTTAGCTATTGAAAAATGGCAGATATACAAGCCGCCGCACTGCGAGCTTGTAGATCTGCTATTTTTGAAAAGTTGTGAAAATGTATTTTTTTAAGCGAACATTTGTAACTCAAATTCTGCCTCTGGGGGGGGGGGGGGGGGGGTCCCTGGAACGAAATATTTTGAGAAGGGGGTCTGTGGCCGAATACATATCATTTTGGGGGGGTCCTTCAGAATTTCACATGAAAACGTTTGAGCACCGCACTGACATAGAAACAGGTTTTTCAAAAAAACCTTAGAAGGATTTGAAATATTCAAATTTCATGATTTCTCAAAAATAGCAGATCTACAAGCTCGCAGCGCGGCACTCGGTGCCGCGCTGTGAGCTTGTATATCTGCTATTTGCCAGACCCAGGGGGTCGGCCTACATAAGGCTTTGTCGGTCGGTCTGTCGGTCTGTCGGTCTGTCGGTCCCTCTTTTCCTCCTCTGCCTGTCCCTCTTTTCCTCTGCTCATCTGCCCCTCCCTTCCCTTGCTGGGCTGATTGCCTTGAGTGCCGTCACCTGTACAGGACCAGCTGAGTTGAGTTGGCTGACGAGCTGCTGACACTATAAATTCCTCAGCCCATCTCCAAGCTCACAAACATTTCAAGCTGCTCAGCCTATACAATCCTGTGTGTTCATGTGTTAGTTCAGTGCCATACTAGTGAAAACAGCCGATCTACAAGCTCACTACGCTTTGTTGCTGAGACTATAAAATCCTGTGTGTTCATGTGTTAGTTCGGTGCCATACTAGTTTTCATTGCGGGTCTGGCACGTCCAGGTGACCTGGTCTAGTTTTCAATAGTTAAAGCACAAAATGTGAGTGAATCCTTGCACCCATGCAGGGCCCAGAATTTGGTGCGACAGCCCCGGGTGTCATTTGCTGGCCAACGGTTTAAGGTCAAGAAGGTGCATTATTGATGAACTCGCTCATTATAAATTCTGAAATGTCCCGCAGAAGAATGACACGGAACTGAATGACATTTGAAAGCTTGTCTCGGCCTAAATCACTTCACTGCCCTCTCTGCATCGTGTTTCCCAGACTAAAGAACAAAATGTAAATGTAGATTGAAGTTCAATTTTGGGCAGCTCAATCGTGTACACCTCTAGTCCAGTGGTTCTTCATTAAAGTGGGGTCCGGGGACCCCCAGGGGTCCTGGAGGGGTTTCCAAGGGGTTCCCAGCTGAATTAGTTAACCAGTAAGACTCCCTAATCGGGAGATAAGCGACCGCCACGTCGCATACACAAAGAAGAAGGCAATCGTAGCCAATCAGGAGGGAATATGGGAAATGGGACAGATCCATGTTAATGACATGACTGTAGAGATAGTGATTTTAGTTTTTGGCTTATTGAGTAGGGGGCATGTCATATATTGGTATATTAATGAGGGCTGATTAACACTATACAGACCATGTACTGTTGGAGTTGATGCCTTACATTTTGTTTGACTCGGTTCCCCCAAAAAATATTATGAAAATAGCAGATCTACAAGCTCACATTGTGAGGCGTTGTGAGCTTGTAGATCAGCTATTTTCATAGTTTTTGTATCTTTCTTATATTATTTGACAATTTGGCAATTTCTTTTTTACTGCTGTTGTTGATTAATTTTGATATTTTTTCTCTTCTTTCGTTGAATTCGTCTTGAATTGTCACTTCACCGCAACAAGCTTTTACCATGTACTGTACCTATCTTATTTTTGTTAATCGATTTTGATTGAGGGTGGGGGGAGGGGGGATAGGGGATGGGTTTTATTCAATCTCATTATAATGCACATTGATTTCCACATGTGATGTATACGTCTATTTGAGACTGTCTACCCACCTCTGGGCTATTTCCTTTTGAAAATTCAATAAAAATATTTGAAAAGAAAGAATCGTCACTTCACTGTCATCTGGGGACCCCCCAAAAATAATGTGGGGACCCCCCCTGGGGGTCCCGACCCACAGGTTGAGAACCACTGCTCTAGTCTGCCTTGGTGTTGAATGTTGTGAGTACGGCATGGAGTGGTTATGAACGACTGCGATCACAGCACCCATTCGAGACACGACAAAAGAGGTGAAAATGGAAGTGTGGGCAGTGGTACAGACAGGTTGTGGCTGCATTGAAGTGTGGGCCGGTGTCAGGCAGGTTGTACGTGGCTGCGTCCAGATGTCAAAACAATAAACAACTAAAGTGCCATTCAGCCTTTGTTGTTGTGCCTCCATTTGTACAAGTCTCTGAACTGGTCCCCAAGGCATACAAAGCTGGGCCCTCGCGACGCGGACACGTAATCGAAATTAAACTAATGGTTCTGCTTCTCTCTCTCTCTCTCTCTCTCTCTCTCTCTCTCTCTCTCTCTCTTGCTCTCACCGTCTGTCTCCCTCTTGCTGTCTGTCTGTCTTTTTCTCTCTGTTTTTCTGTGTCTGTCTGTCTGAGTATATTGTCGTTGTCGGGTGGAAACCTTGTATCTCCAAGTTTCAAATGTGTACGTTCTTTCGCAAAGTAAAGCCCTGCTTCATCGTACAAGGCCGTTGCACAAAAGTAGTGAAAACAGCAGATCTACAAGCACACAACGCCTCGCGGTGCGAGGCGGTGTGTGCGTTGTGTGCTTTTTCACTAGTTTAAATCATTTTTAAAATGAAAAATGCATAACGAATGGTTTTGGACGTACAAGGTTTTCACCCCACAACAACGATATATATACATGAGAGAGAGAGCAATAGAGTAATGTAAAGTATTATAGTGCAGCAGTAAAACATTGGCCCTGGGCTGTGCAATTAAACAATAGAATGTGAGAAGGAAGAAGGAGTGTGAAGTGGTTCTTTTGGTTCATTATTCTGCACCACACCTCTACACACACACACACACACACACACACACACACACACACACACACACACACACACACACACACACACACACACACACACACACACACACACACACACACACACACACACACACACAATGTCTGCTCCTACCAGGGTGACCTGAGCACCAAAACACTGGGAGCAATTACACTGCCAAATCACCTCTCTGTCTCACACAAACGCGCGCACACATAAAAACGCACACTCGCGCACACACACACACACACACACACACACACACACACACACACACACACACACACACACACACACACACACACACACACACACACACACACTTATTATACTTGTGGAGACATCAACCTTTTAGGGCAGCGATTCTCTATGATTTTTTTTTTTACAATATTTGATAACCCGATGTGATGACTGTCTCTGTTTGATGATTGTCATTTCTCCCGGATTTGGTATCAAACTCCAAATATTCACCAGAACACAGGAAATTACATCTAATTTGTTCAAAAAAGGTCTAGGGGAGGACCCCCAGACCCCAGCTTAGGGGGTCTGGGCAGTTCATGCAATCACACAGATATATTCACTTATAGTAAGCAGTCAAGATCACACAATTCACCAGAACACAGGAGAATACATCTACTCTGTTAAAAGGTTTCGGGGGGAGGACCTCCAGTCCAGACCCCGGTTTGGGAAGTTCCACCCCCACAAAACAAAAAACAAAAAATCTCCTGAATTCTGACTAGGGCTGTCACGATTATGACATTTTACATGACGATTAATTGTCACTCAAATAATTGCGATTAACGATTTAATTGTGTTTTTGACAATTACATTTCTGTTTGGCTTGTAGGCTTTGAAGTTGCACATGGTAGATATGGCACATAACCTACCGGTAAATATACAAAGAAATGAAGGACATATTTGACAACTTTATACTTAAAAAAGAACATTGATAGTGGAAATAGCCGATCTACAAGCTCACAACGTGTCGCGATGCGTTGTGAGCTTGTAGATCTGCTATTTCCACTATTTTTATATATACTCGTGGGGACGTTTGACCCTCACAAGTATAGTAATGACACACACACAAGCACACACGCACACACACACACACACACACACACACACTCAGATAATTACAGCTCATATGAGGTGCAGACCAGCTCGTCAGACAGAGAGGTCATAATTACGGCGACAATTTTCGGCAGCAGCTGCCAGCGGCGCCGTGATGAAGAGGTGCCACGCCCCCACCCTGAGGTCCTTTAATCTGCACCACGGCGCTAATGTGTGCGTGCACGACTGCACGTGTGTGTGTGCGCGCGCGTGTGTGTTGTATTACTAGCCTTGAGAGGACCTGCACAAGTATAGTAGAATTTGAGAAATAGACGTTATTTGTGAGGAAGATATTGTCCAATATTGTCCAAAAGAAATCTGTGTTTTGTGTCTGAAATTTGTAGTTCAGCCTTGTATATATGGATATTTTTTTTGTTTTTGTCCCATTCCTGATTGAGACAATAATGTGATTAAGATTCCCACTATTTGTCACATACATTGCTGTATGTGAGATTTTTCTTCCGCATTTGACCCGTCTCTTGGAGCGGTGAGCCGCAGCCGCGCCGCGCCCGGGGAATCAGTAGTGGTGAGCTAACCCCCCTAATCCAACCCTTGATGCTGAGTGCCAATCAGGGAGGCATTGGGTCCCATTTTTACAGTCTTTGGTGTGACCCAACCGGGGATCAAACCCTACTTATTATAACTCAATGTTCGAACCCCGACCTCCCAGTCTCAGGGCTCTAATCACAAGGCCACGGCACTGAGCTGGTGATGACCGGTGGAGTTTCAACTGAGGCTCCTATTTACAGATAGTCTCGCGTAGCCAGACAACTATTCCACAATCTCCGAATGCTATATAGAGTATGGAACGACAGCTCCCGAACGGCGAGTATGGGAAGTAGCCACTGCTGCACTGAACTGTAGTCCCATTGGAAACATAACAGAAACACAATAGCTCAGACAAAGTCATTCGAGCGGCCTATTCTTGTTATGGGTGTATAGTTTAAGAAAAACGTTTTAAAACATCATGGAGGTGACACCAATAACACCAGAGAAAGACGAAATAAAGCCCCCAGAAATGTTGAAAGGAGACTTAACGCTTCTAGTAGGACATGTTATTGTTACTGCACCAAGGTAGCGGTTGCGTCACATCCGCTCTATCTCGCACTCATCGTTTCTTCTTCCGTTTGCCAGTATGCAGGGAGCATTTGCCCAAATCGCGGAGGCAACAGTCTGGCCACACGAGACTAATTTACAGATGACACGGTCATCATATTATTGGCTCAGGAATGTGACAAAAACTAAAACAATCTCCATGAATTCAAGGTGATAGGCTAACAATTAGAAAAAGGTTCAGGTTGTTAGACATTTAATCAGGCTTTTATGAACACCCTGGACAGATTTTAATTTGAGTCACCAGAAAAAAATGATGTGTGTTTTTAATGAATGTATCATGGTTAAAATGCAGTTTGAAGTTACAATGGGTGTGTATGGGGATTGGGGAGGGGCCCTGGGGGAGGAGGGCCTGGTAACATTTACATAAAATATCCACTGAATCAAGCAACTTAAAATCTGTCCAGGGGGTTCATAAAAGCCTGATTAGACGATAAAATGACCAAATGTTTTTTTGAAAGTGAAAATCCCTTTAACCAATTAAGACCTGTGCTCAGGCCCATTCTACAAATGCCTTCTAATCAAAGGGTCCACAACTTTTTAGTGCCAAGAACCACCCAAATTGATATACATTTGGCCGTGGACCCCCCCATCTGAGAATGTTATGTGCCACGGAGGGACCCCCCAGAAGAGGGACCCCCAGAAGAGAAGATTTGTGTTAAAGAAATATATATATATAAATTATAAAAAATCTTTCATACACTTTTCTTCCTCAAAGTACTGATGGGTGTGGCCACATAAAAAACACATTTTAACTCTTTCTGTACACTCTTTTGGAAAAGAATCCTCCTCCCAGTATAATCATTGCGACCGTAGGTCGCATTTACTACCAAAACCTCCACCGGCTGTCTGTGAGTGAGTGAGTCAGTGAGTCAGTGAGTCCGTCACACTTTTGCCCTGCTCATATCTCCACAACCGTTGCCCCCATCCATGTCAAATTTTGCACACACACTCCTTGACTGCCAAACTACAACCTCCAAGGACCCCCGGAGCCCCAGGGACCCCCAGGTGTAAAAAATGACCAAATGTGCTCACACGTCACACGTCACACTTTTTCCCTGCTTATATCTCCGCACCCGTTGACCCGATCCATGCCAGATTTGACACACACACTCCTTGCCTGCCAAACTACAACCTCCAAGGACCCCCGGAGCCCCAGGGACCCCCAGGTCCCTGGGGGACCCCCAGATGTAAAAAATGACCAAATGTGCAAAAATTACCAAATGACCACCCCAACGGGGCTGCTCACGGGGAATTCCCGGGGACCACCGACTCCTGGTGCTCCAGAACGGATGCAAAAGTGGTGGCGCCCCCAGTGGAGGACCCCCTGCCACTGCAGCGCACATAAAATGCCGTAACTCGGGCTAGGAGCGTCCGGGAGAGCCGGGGCCGGTACCTATTCGTCCGCCAAGGCAACGCGGAGACCCCACCCCTCATTTCTCACATGGCCCTATTCTAGCGCCACCTTCAGGCCGATTTTTAAAACACATTTTTGGACACTGCTCCTACAGTTTTTGCCCTAAAATCACAAATATCACCAGTAAGACTCCCTAATCGGGAGATAAGCGACCATAGGTCACATATCTCCACAAATAGGGCAAAAATGTGGTTTTCCAAAATCTTCCTGAGCCATGTTGATGACATGAGTGTAGACATACTGTGTAGTGATTTTCGTGATTTTAGGGCAACATCTGTAGGAGCAGTGTCCAAAAATGTGTTTTTAAAAATCGGCCTCATGGTGGCGCTAGAAGAGGGCCATGTAAGAAATGAGGGGTGGGGTCTCCGCAGCGCCGAGGCGGACGAATAGGTACCGGCCCCGGCTCTCCCGGTCGCTCCTAGCCCAAGTTACGGCATTTTATGTGCGCTGCAGTGGCAGGGGGTCCTCCACTGGGGGCGCCACCACTTTTGCATCCGTTCTGGAGCACCAGCAGTTGGTGGTCCCCGGGAATTCCCCGTGAGCAGCCCCGTTGGGGTGGTCATTTTTGCACATTTGGTCATTTTTTACATCTGGGGGTCCCCCAGGGACCTGGGGGTCCCTGGAGCTCCGGGGGTCCTTGGAGGTTGTAGTTTGGCAGGCAAGGAGTGTGTGTGCCAAATCTGGCATGGATCGGGGCAACGGTTGCGGAGATATGAGCAGGGCAAAAGTGTGACGTGTGAGGTGTGACGGACTGACTGACTGACGGACGCACGGACACCTCGAGCAGCTTTCTGTAGTAAGATGCGACCTACGGTCGCAACTACACAACATGTCTACACTCATGTCATCAACATGGATCAGAAAGATTTTGGAAAAACAAATTTTTGCCCTATTTGTGGAGATAAGCCACCTACGGTCGCTTATCTCCCGATTAGGGAGTCTTACTGGTAATCATGTTTTAGGGGGAAAATAAATCATGGCACTGCATCTTTAATATCTACAACAGTGCTAATGTGAGTGTGCGTGCGTGTGTACGTGCGCGCGTGCGTGTGTGCGCTCAGAGCAACGCAGAAAAATAGGAAGGCGAGGAGAGAAGGCGAGATGAATCGCAGCAATATGCGAGCAGTAATGCACTCTATTGATTCCTCACAGAGGTGATTAATAGAATTGGTGAGGCAGAGCTGATTAGGTTTAACCCTATAAAAGGCCAACGCCGCCCGCGCTTATCAACACCCACTACACCACCATCGACCCACCTGTACCCCCCCCCCCCCCCCAAAAAAAAAAATCCTGAGTGGGAATTTCGGGTGCATTTTGACCCTCTCTGGGGTTAAATTCACACTCAGGGGTTATTGCCGTGCAGTGGTGTTTGCCTCCGCAGCATTACCATATACACATAAATCCCCACACACACCTGTGTGTGTCATATACATGATTCGATTCGATTTGTACAAAGAAAAACAGAACAGAGTAGGGGGGGATGGAACGTGTTGAACCCTCTGTCTACTTCATCTATGCTCACGTGTCACGTGTACACTCATAGACATGAAATGGGGCTTGAGCCCCTGCCCTTTTAACAGTCTGTAAAAAGTGCCGTCTCCAGACCATGAATGCTGTTTTCACTATGTTGAAAGAAATGTAAATGCCCTCATTCCATGCCATAGCTGAAGGCAGCATTCAAGAGAATTGCCTTGTCCAAACTCTCCTGAACTTGAATACAGCATCTTATGTTGAAAGAATTGCCCTCACTGTGTAGAAATCTATGATGTACACCACATCTCACATCTTTTTATGCTTAGTTTAGTGTGGTATTAAAGCTATACTGTGTAAGATGCTCAACTAGTGGTCAGTAGCCCTATAGCAAACCGCGGTCGCGTCCGCGTCTTTCGCCCGTTTTTCGTACCTTCACACCCCCGCGTCTGCCTCCACAACGCCGAGAGCTATCTTTAGAGGGGTCCCTGGTTCCTGTGTGTTCAGGCATTCCGGAGAAACGGACTACTTCACCCTGCCTGGTAGGCGAGATTACCTTTTGAGTAAAGAGACACACGGGCGACTACAAATATGGCCGCCATAGCGACCCCAGTTCAAGATGCGCTGTGATTGGCTGGCAGTGTATAACCCTCGCTGTGATTGGCCGGTAGTGTGATGACGCAATTTTTCCGCGAAAACCGGTCCCCGGTAGGGATCATAGAAAACATATAAAGAGAAGGCTTCAGAAGCTGAAAATAACGGAGTGGGGGTTCTAAAACTTTAGCGATTTAACAGTTAGGACAATTTTAAGATTTGTTTTATAAAAAAAGTTACATGGTATAACTTTAAGTACTGAAAATAGCCGACCTCCAAGCTCACAATGTGTTGCAGCGTCGCAGCGTCTCCGAGTCTCCGAGTCTCCGAGCTTGGAGGTCTACTATTTTCTATATTTTCACCAAAAGGCCCTTTTAGAGATTTCAGCCCCTGCCTCTCTAACATTCTCTGCACGTCCCTGTGTACACGTGTGCTGCCTTCCAGACCTTTTAGGTATGTTTGCTATAACGGTTTAACCCAGGGACACTATGCCTTCAAAAATCCTAACAGTTTTTGCAAAAACCTATGTTGCTACATATCTGGGTTTCTTTCGTAATGAATGTCCTACTTGATCATACTACAGCGTCACACAAAAGCATCAAAATGAGCAGACCCGCCACTAAGATCCACTAGATCTGCTACTTTTGAATTTGAATCCTGAAAGGTATTACAGGTCTTCACCGACAGAGGCAATATATAGGCCTATACCGGTACATGTAGATCAGATCTAAAATGACCTTTTTTTTTGGTTTTTTAAGATTTGTTTTGGGGCTTTTTGCCTTTATTGGATAACTGACAGGTAATGGGGGAGAGACAGGGAGTGACACGCGGCAAAGGTCGCCCGGATCTGGAATCGAACCGGCGACGCCGACAGGCATTGATGCCGAAATGGCAATACCTATATGGTATGCGCCTGGTCCATTAGGCCACCAGGCACCCCTGCTTTCCTGGTTTTAATAGGTTAATGTGGTTAACACACATTTTTTAAATAAATTGCTTCTTTGTGATATCATCATCAAACATAAATTATCAGACATATAATCAGACAGTCTAGATTTGCCAAAAGGAAATGCATGCATCTAATTCATTCTGACCAGAAGCAGTGTGTATAAAAGATATCCCTGCTGGTGATAGAAATGACTCACTGGAGGGGGTCAAAGCACAACGCTACGTTTGTTCTTGATCCTTATCGATTATTGATATTTTCTGATGTGCTTTTTCTTTCTCTGAGTGAATTCACCTCTCGTCTCTGCCTGTCTGTCTGAGATGTTGATTGGTTGGGTAGGTATAAGCAGGGGCGTCCGGTTGGCCGGTCAGTGACTGTGATTGTCTTCACTTGGAAGACAATCGCGGCATGCAGGAGAGTTTTAATCAGAGGAAAAAGAGGTAAACGGGATCAGCGTCCCCTGGAGTTGCTGACAGGCGGTAGTTTAAAACTTAAAAGCCAGGGCATAGGAATCAGAGGTAAACAAGCAAGCAAAGCAAGCACAGGATCAAGCATTTGTTTGGGGGGCAGAAAGTACAGTACATGATCCCCATTAACCTGCTTATTTTCTCCTATATTCCCCTCGGTTTGTCCGCAGCCAGGAGAGAGGCTGGGGATGAGAGGCTATTAAGTGTTTGAAAAGAAGAAACTAAACTATTGTGAAGTTGTTTTTTCTTTTCACTTTTACTGCTTCACTTAAAGGGAAATCAGATTAGACAGCCCTTGACAACATCGCTTCTCTGCCGTTCATGCTTTTGGGTCTAAATAGACCTGTAAATCTGCTACACAGCTGTCCCGTAAAAATCATGTGTTTTTTATGACTCCTCCAGGGAGTTTCATCATATTTGGAATTGTAACAAACGTCCGCGGTCACTCAGAGGTCAAGTTCACTGTCTGTGACCCCAGAGAATAGCAGATCTACAAGCCCACAACGTGGGCTTGTAGATCTAGATTTCACTAGTTTTCACTAGTTTAAATAGTTTTAAAAATGATAAATGCAAAACGAACTGTTTTGTACAAGGTGTTCTCCCGACAACGACGATATATAATATAAGTAAAGCACAGATACTCAAGTTTCACCTGAGCACTAGTAGTACTCAAGTAAACGTACTCGGTTACTGTGTCCACGACAGCACATGGAAGCAGATAAACTGCAGTGCCAACAGGCGTTGGTTTGGTGGCTGGGTTTCATTCATTGCTTGACACGGCAATTTCCTGAGGCAGGCAGCGGCTCACACACCGTGCCAACGCAGCCCGCGGTGGCAATTTAGCCGCTGATTGGTCAGCCCGGCGTAGAGAGAGCCCCCTCAGGAAGTTAACGCCAGCTTGACCAATCGCTGCCAGCCTGCCACCCTCTCTGTCTTTTTATCGCTGCTGCTCTTCTATGGCAAGAAAAGGCTGGGCATGTGTGTGTGCGTGTGCGTGCGTGTGTGTGCGTGCATACATGTGTACGTGAGTGCGCGTGCGTGCGCGCGTGTGTGTGCATTTGGGCATGCCTCATGCAGAACTCTAAAAATGGGCATAAAAAGGGACCCAGACAAACAGATATGTAAATCTCCATAATATTCTAAGGGCATAAAAGGACACAGACAGACAGACAGACAGACAGACAGACAGACTTGTACAAGAGGTACTCTAGCAACAGGGTAACATGGGGTATTGCATAATCAAGTGGGGCTTGCATTTTCAACCTGCATCATTCCCTGCGTGCTTGCATGGTCCCTGCAAACGGCACTGGTCTAGAAGAGTGGTTCACAAAGTGGGGCCGGGGGTCCCCAGCTGATAGTTATAGGAACCAAATGGACCCTTACAGGACTGTTATTAAAAAAGGTTTGACCACTGTCAAAGGTTTGACCAAGGTTTGACCACTGTCCTAGACCACTGGTGGTGTAGGACATACTTGTATTATCTATCACTTATTCCAGTGGTTCTCAACCTTTTCAGGCCACGACCCCCAAAATAATCATACTTTAACTGGGGACCCCCCACCCTGACGAGCACTAAGAGTTGAGGCATTACATTTTGTATAACACGGTTCTATTGTGAAAATAGCAGATCTACTTGCTCACAACGCCTCACAATTTCTGACTAAAATATTAGACAATTTGGCCAATGTTTAATTTGTCATTTTAGAGGTATTTAAAAGTCCTTAAATTTAGAAACGTGCAGATACCCTCTATATAATTAAACTTTATCTTGGTTTGTTTAATGTTGAGTGAGAAAACAATGTTGCCCATTAAGCTAATCATCTGGGGACCCCCCAAAATAATTTGGGGACCCGACCCACAGGTTGAGAACTTATTCAGGTGTAAGCTAAGCTTGACATTCTTTTGAGCACATCTTAGATTTAAATTTTTGACATCAACAACAACACATCTCCTTTTCCTCACTGATCCAACTCTGAGTTTAATCCTCCTCTGTATCGTTTGGGACCTGCATCATTCTCTCTGTGTTGTTGTTGCCTTCAAAAAAGCAACTCTCTCTCTCTCTCTATTACATGCCTCATTTCCACATCTCTTAGAGAACAATCTCCTCCGCACAGCGCAGCATCTCACAGGAGAACACACACCGTCTGTCTTAGAATGTAACTCCCAGCATAATATTACAAAATACATCCTCCCCTCAAAACACTGTCTGGAAATACAACTGCCACAACAAACTCAGTTCCTCTTTTCCTCTCTCCATGACAAATGATATATAAGTATCAGTTTATATTTAAAACAATGTAATCTTTGTATCTTGAGACCTAGCATCCGGGGGGAAAGCACCCACCACCTCACTAACATTGGGTTAGAGTAGACTCAAGCAAAATGCCTTACTTTGAGGGTATTTTCTCATTGGTGTGAGTAACAGTAATAGCTTGTGTTGCATGACTAACTGTATTCACGAAGGATTGTACGTCAAGTTGTGTCATGCACAAATAAGATGCCCGAACACAGTTTGTTGTCCAGCAAACATTATTATTTCCAGTTTTGCACATATTTTATCAGTTTTATACATCATAATCTAACATGATCTGTGTACTGCATCTCAGTGCCAGCCAGGTAACAACAGCTGCTGGATTTCCATTTCCTTATCTGTTCAAGATACTAAATAAAGGCTGAATGAAGGAATGAGAATGCTTGCTTTTTTATCAGTAAGTGGATAAAAACTGATATAGAAACGGGCACGCTAACGACAGCATAGGCTACAATTTACACCAAAACTGAGAATGTGACATCATGGGAAAGAGCCTATTAGTGCATTAAAGCTGCTATTTATATCGTCTCTGTCGGGTGGAAAGCTCATACGTGCAAAACTGTTACTTTTCAGGATTCAAGTTCAAAAGTAGCAAAAGTAGCAGATCTACAAGCTCGAAACGCGGTTTAAACACGCAACAAAAATACATCCTCCTATCAGAGCATGACATTAAAGGAGTAGTTCACCCCCAAAATGACTTTATTTCCATTGATTACTCAAGCCATGGAGAGTAGAGTTCAATAATATTTTTTTGTTTTTGTCACATTCCTAAGACAAAAATTTGATTAGAGTAAATTTACCCCCGTTGATTCCGGATGGGGGTAAATTTATTGTTATCACATTTTTGTCTTAGGAATGCGACAAAAAACTAAAAATATTATTGAACTCTAGTCTCCATGTCGTGACTAATCAATAGAAAAAAATCATTTTGGCGGTGAACTACTCCTTTAAGACTTGTCCTGTTGTCCGGGACAACTAATAAATCTTTATAGACAAGTTAATTAAAAATGTACTTGTCCATTGGACTAGTGACTCTTGGTTTCACTTTTTCTGTGACGCTCCTAGCAGCTTTGTGCCATATGCAGACAATGGACTGTGGAGTGGAGGGGGCCAAGCATGGGGCCAAGTGGGTATAATTTATTTGTCAAAAAAAAAAAAGGGAAAAAAATACATTTATAGTGACTTTTGAGCCGGGACAAGTGAATGGGAAATGTACTTGTCCAGAGGACAAGTGCCTCAAAAGGTTAATGTCAAGCCATGCTCCTATGGATGATAAGAGGATACATTATGGAGATAAGAGGTTCCTGCCCGACAGCAACGATGTACTGTATGGCAACATATCGTCGTTGTCGGGTGAAAACCTTGCATGCGACGGCCTTGTGTGATGAAGCAGTGCTTTACTTTGCGAAAAAATTAAAAAAATTAAAACTTGGAGATACAAGGTTTCTCATGGGTTTTTCATGGGTTAGGTGTCGTGGCCCCAAACATCTGTGTGACCAAGTGCCCCCACTCGTTAACCCCGGAGACAGGCCTGCTCCCACCCCACTTCCCCTCTGACATCCAAAGCAATGTAAGCAGATCCTCTAAAAGAAGCCTTTAGGTAGGTACATCGCCTCTCGTAAAGTGCTACGCGCGGATCGAACACGGTGCCTCTCTAACATTTGGAAGTAACAGCTAGCTGGCCTCTTTAATGTCAAAGGGAGCCACGTAATTTAGTGCCTTTTAAAGGATACAGGTGCAATCCTCCCCCTGTTTCTAGCTTGTAAAATTAGGCTACTGCCAGACTGCATCTCCTCTCCTCGCAAGCAAACAACAGGCTGGAAAAGCAACTCGAGGGAGACAGGAAAAAAAAAGGAAAGCGTAATTGGTTTGGACTTTGGAGGCCCTGACCTCCACTAAGTGTTAATGATGACAGACATATTTTGGAGGGCTGCTGGAGTCCTCTTTCTTGTGGAGTTCCCACTGCTGCCAAGGTTTCCGGGCCCAGAGTCATCATCCAGCAATGACTAAAGTATTAGATTTCAAAAACAAAAGACTCTGGTAGAAGTGGGAAAGACTTGAGGATATAGCGGCTGTTTCAGTCCAGACCAAACTTCAGTTCAGACTCAGTGCTAGTGAGATAAGAAAAGCCTTCGTTAGTGTGGTGGTGCTTTCATTTTGTAAGGGCTCAGGTCAGTCAGTTCAAATCTGGACCGGTTTAGTGTCACTGGAGCTCTGCAAAGAAGAAATCTTTTGGCTACTTTCAGCCACGACCCCCATAACCTTCCACAATCTTTCTGAACTGAAAAACTGAAACATGTTTTGAAATGTTCTGTGATAGTTTTTTGTTGTTGTTTTAAACACAACGCCTGCCATCGCGTCGCCAAAACAATACACTATTCACTGCCAAGGTTTTTTTATATAATAATTACGTGTTCTGGGGTGCCTCTGTGCATGCGACGCGTGCACACAGAGTGTGTGGCCACCCCATTTGTTGCCGCGCTACGTCTGTTCTTTCGTGCGGGGAAAACATAATCCATGCGGTAATTTCCATGCTCCACCGAGAGAGAAATGAACCCTTCGCGCAAAGTGAGGAGAGAGAAGGAACAAAAGGGGAGAAAACAGCTGTTTTTCCATGTGGACAGTATGGATCTGAATGAGGAAGTGAAACTTGGTCACAAGGCGGCTGCGTTGCATCATGGGATATGGAGTTTCTTACCTCACCAGCGGCCGCCGGAGCAGGTAAACACCTGGTTACAACGGTAACCAGCTAACCGGACCACAGTCGGGTTAACTCAGCCGTGGCGGAGCACCGTTAACCATCGTAAACACGTCTGTGGTTCGGGTTAGGCAGAAGATGTGTTAACATTTCCATTATAATCATTTAGCAGCGAATTCCCCGCCTATAATAGGGATGCTGTTGAAGTGGTTAATGATAATTAAGTAAAGCATTCACTGACACTGAAGAGACTGTTGTCCCAAACACGGAGCTGCCTTGTGAGCCGAAATATACGTATACTCTTTACAGGAGTCGATCATATGTCAATGACATACAGTAGTCTGACCATGTTTTGACCCCTATTCTGGTGGGAACATTCACCAAAAATAGCCGATCTAAAAGCCCACAACGCGCCACGCCGTGACGCGTTGTGAGCCTGTAGATCGGCTATTTTTGGCAAGGAGGTTTGGTGGTGTGTCTTACTACGTATATGGGGTCTAAGTGGTGAAACAGAAGTGATATTGATGAATTCCAAATAAAATCAAAGTATTCTGTGTCACCCAGCTGGACTTGCGTCACGGCACCCTAGGGTGCCACGGTACCCACTTTGCGAACCACTGCGACAGAAGCATTCACACTAGTGTTTTAAATGTCTATGTCTTGCAATACCAGATTTCTATAGCTTCAATAATCCTCCATGGTTCCGGGGGCCTTGGCGCTAAGCACGGTTCTCTTTAGTTTTTTAGAAGGGAGCTCAGGTTTCGTGTCTGTTGAATCGGGTATGCAGACCACGCTTTAACACATCATCAGTATGCCAGGTGTTACAAACACCCATAAACAAAAGGTCACAGATTCAAGGGAAAGGCCAGTATTATATGATTCCCATGGGGCGGGGGAATTATAGTTTCCTGGATGCATCCAGCAGGTTGCTGCTCAGATGGAGCAGTCGCATGAGGGGTGGTGGGGGGGATTTGGGGAAGGGGGGAGGGGGGTGTATTATGAGTTTATAGTGCAGCGATTCCCAACCTGTGGGCCAGTATCCTTACTGCCCACTAGCTGTGTGTGAGGATATTGCAAGTGGACCCCCAAATAATTGGCTAAACATACATTTTACTAATAATAAATCTTTATTTAACAAAAAAAAAAAAATAGATTATGTTAAAAAAAAAGCAACAAGGGATTTGCTCTTTAAAACCTTGACCTTGTTAGTTTTCATTATGATACCAATAAATAGGAACTTAAAGCATACTAAATTAGTTAGCAGTCTACCCACCCATGGTTGGAATGCGACACTTTCAAGAATAATTTCAAGTGGGCCCTGCATCCAGAAAAGGTGGTAACTGCTGTTTTAGGCGGCAGTGGCTCAGGAGGTAGAGCTGCCACTTGGGAACCAGAAGGTTTCTAGTTCAATCCTGCGCTCCCCCAGAGTTAGTGTCGAAGAGTCCTTGAGCAAGACACTGAACCCCTAGTTGCCCCTCATGAGCAGGTTGGTGCCTTGCATGGTTTCCTTCGCCATCGGTGTATGAATGTGTGTGAATGGGTGAATGTGATGCACAATCATTGTAAAGCACCTTGGATAAAGGTGTTATACCAGTAAGACTCCCTAATCGGGAAACAAATCGGACACAAACTTTAGAAGGCAATCATAGCCAATAAGGAGGGAATATGGGAAATGAGATCCATGTTGATGACATGACTTTAGAGATATTGTGTACCGCTTTGTGTGATTTTAGGCCAAAATATGTAGGAGCAGTGTCCAAACATGTGTTTAGCAAAAATCCGCCTGATGGTGGCGCTAGAAGAGGGCCATGTGAGAAATGAGGTTGTGATTTGCCATTCAAGGAGTGTGTGTGCAAAGTTTAGCATTGATAGGGCCAACGGTGGCAGAGATATGACTGGAGGAGTTATATAAATGCACCATTTACTGTTTACTATTTTAGTGTGTTGCTCAAGGGCACTTTGACACGTAGATCTGGGCGAACTGAGGTGATGAACCTGTGACCTTCTGACCTTCTGGTTCAGACAGCCTCGCTAGAGAGGCCTCCCCATGGGCAACACAGCCGACAGCTGTCCATCAACACAACAGTCCTCCTGCACACTAAAACAAAAAGGTGCTAAATAAAAGCAATAAAAAGTGTTTTTCTGGTTCGCGATCATAAACCTCTTTTTGGTGCTATCTTTAAAGGTGCTATATAACACCTTCAGAGGATTGGAGTATTATGTACACTACAGATGGAGCCACAGTGATGATGATGATGACAGGCAGGCATGTCTCCTTTGGGGAGCATTGAAATATTTCCATAGACATAAGGAGGGGGGCCTCGGGGTCCAGAAAGGTTAAGAAACTTAAGAAGCTTTAATGCGTTATCCTCAGGAAAAACCCTGCATTTTAATGTATAATGTAGCCTTTTTTATCCTTTTCTCAACTAAACTAAGATGAGGAACCAGTGATGATGAGACATGGCAGAGCCTGATGAGTTCAAATATGATTATTTTGGGGGGTTGCGGCCTGACGTTGAAAACCCTTGGTCTAAAGAAGCATCCAGGGGCTGAGCCTGTTATGGCACGCTGGCAATGGTGCTATTATATCTATTATATAAGCACCTCAACCCCCCCAGGGAACAAACAAACACTGAACTAACACCATTCTTGTGTGTGTATGAAAGTGTCAAATTATTTGCATTCACTGTGAATAAAACCCCAATTTGTATGTACTGTTAGCGACACTCCACTTTTAACAAAGGAAATCCCATTTACAGTTATAGGTTTGTGATTTCAATTTGAATCAAGAGTCATTAACCATATCGTCACTGTCGGGCAGAAACCTTGTATCTCCAAGTTTCACATTTGTACGTTCTTTCCCTGCGTCATCATACAAGGCCGTCGCACAAAAGTAGTGAAAACAGCAGATCTACAAGCACACAATGCCTCGCGGTGCGAGGCGTTGTGTGCTTGTAGATCGTCTGTTTTCACTAGTTTAAATCATTTTTAAAATGATAATGCAAAACTAACGGTTTTCACCCGACAACGACGATATGACGATTGGATTATGCTTGCATTATATGATCAACCAAAGTAACTTCTGTTAACAACAGCAATGACTCATAGTAAAATAATATACTGCACTGTTCCAGCGCCCCTAAATGCCACATGGGTGTGGTTTGTAGGATAGGGACATTTATTACAAAGCTTTATTATAAAGCTCTTTGTAACGTATCGTTGGGAGAGAGGCCACGGCATATAAATAGAGGGCTTGATTCTAAATGATCAAAGGGAAAGTATTTGTCATTTTTAGCATACTGCTCTCGTTGGCAGCATACTCCGAACACAGTGAAATCTTTGGCGTTCATTTAACCCTGACAGGGTGCAGAGGGAATCAAGGGAACCTTAGGGTCCATTCCATTCTCCCTGCACACTCTCAAGAGTTCAAATCAAATCAAACTTTATTTGTAGAGTGCACATTTTACAACAGCCAAAGCTGACCAAAGTGCTGAATATGGTACCATTAAGACTCCCTAATCGGGAGATTAGGGAGACATGCGACCGTCAGGTCGCATGTATACACACGGCAAAAAGCAACCCTCATGGTGGCGCTAGATGAGGGGCATGTGAGAAATCAGGGGCGGAGGTTGTCGTTTGCCTGCCAAGGAGTGTGTGTGCAACGTTTGGCATAGATAGGGGCAACGGTGGCAGATATAAGAGCAGGGCCAAAAGTGTAACGTGACGTGATGTGACAGACTGACGGACAGCCGGTGGAGGTTTTGATAGTAGCTGTGACCTGACAGTCGCAAAAAAGCAGAGCATCAATGAGGTGAACTCTGACAGCGTACGTTTAACTCTGAGAGTGTGCAGAGGGAATGGAATGGACCCTTACGGGTCCATTCCATTCCCTCTGCACACTCTCAGAGTTAAATGAACTCAGAGGAATGTACTGTGCAGCACCTGAAACTATCTCCATATGCCCCAAAAGGCAGTGAATGCCACCCATCTGGCTCTCTCTCTCCATGCGCATTATAAAAAGGCAGGGCTCCAGGGAGCTATTACTGTATTAGAGAGGAAGCACAGTGGTTGTGGGCAGGGGGAGAGAGAGAGAGAGAGAGAGAGAGAGAGAGAGAGAGAGAGAGAGAGAGAGAGAGAGAGAGCGGTGGGTCTGCATGAAGAATGCAAAACCAACCCCCCCGCCCCCCAACACACACACACGCGCGCACAGAGGAGGTCCTGCGTGAAACATGAACTCGGGACAGTAAAACTGACCACAAAAGACAACGCTTATATAAAAGGCCCGAATGAAGCTAATAAATAAACATTGTCTCTCTCTCCTCCTCCTCCTCGTTAACACCACTATAGACTTACCGGTATACCGTTGTTCCCTATTGAGCTTGGCACATTTCCTGGGGCAAGCTGCCCAGATCACACATGCCACATGTGTCTTTTCACTCTCAAAAAGCGCCTGCAATGTGTAAGCCATTTTTTGCTTTTCTACCACTTTTACCATATAAATGAAAGAAAACACAGTTGTAACTTGCAAGGATATTTAGTTACAATCATTAATTGTTTCAGTGGGCGGGGTCCATGAGCCAACTCAAGGTTGTTGACTGATTTACCACTGTTTTAAGCCAATGAGAATCCAGTATTTGAACATGTGACCACAAAAAGTGGTAGAAAGTGCATTTGAAACTACATTGCAGTGCACATCATGGGGTGATCACTGCTTGCCTCCTGTGAATTGTTTTATTTTTAGTGAGATGAGATGAAAAAACCTGGGTGAAATGTGCCAATCTCAACAGGAAACAAAGGGTATACACAGCTCCATAAAGTCTGTGTGAGATCTTCAACTGTTACAGACAGACTCACACAGACACCCGTGAAACACGACCCGGTGCAATAAAGAGAGAGAGAGACACCGACAAAGTGAACATACATATAAATAATGAAGTAAAACAAACAAATATCAGGCCGTCTCGTCGTACTCGTAACTTCATCTGCAACCATAGATCAGTGTGCCGCCTGTGTTGTGGTGGGCCGGTCCGCGGTCCGCTGGGTGATTTAGGAGTTTCAAACAAAGCCTGCGGGGAGTTGTGTGTGTGAATGATTACCGCGTCATTGTTACAGGAGCGCTGATGTAATGTGTTATATTCATGCGGGCCGGGCGGCATCTGTTGCATGGTAATAAGGGAGGTTAGGAAATAGACCCGGCCGCACCTGCTGCTGGTGGTAGGGGGGCCGGTACCAAAGACTGCACTGACTGGACCATCACCATGTCATGTCCCCCCACCCCGCCCCCATATTTGAACTGGGACCCCCCACCCTGACAGTCTGTGAAGCTCTTGGAATTGTACCCATTATTGATTAATTGATTGATTGATTCGTTGAATACTTTATTAGAAGTTCGCAGAGGAAAAGCAAAGGACAGTACAGTTCAGATACTAATAGGATTTAAACCCAAGAAAGCACTATGGCTTGTTTACATTGGGGTCCTTTTTTTACTCATTTCATTGAGTACAAAGTGAATATTGTGAAAATAGCCACAGAGCTTGTACTGTAGACAGGCTATTTTCACACTGTTTGCCTTTCTTTCGTGATATTTGACAATTTGCTGTTAAAATGTCTTAAAAGTCATTAAATTGAAACTTTAGAAATGTGCAGATATACCAGGATACACTTATAATACTTTACTGTTAAGTGAGAAAACAATGTTGCACATTAAGCTATACGGCAATCATCTGGGGAGCCCCCCCGCCAAAAAAAATATTTGGAGACATCCCCCCCCCCCCCCCCTCCCCCCCCCCCCACCCCGTTTTGGAACCACTGCATTAAGGAGGCAGAGCAGCCTCTTGGGAAACAACGAACGGAAGAGTTAGTGTGGAAGTGTCCTTGAGCAAGACACTGAACCCACCACCTGCTCCTGATGAGCAGGTTATTGGTGCCTCATGGTCCTCCGCTGTCAGTGTGTGTGTGAGCGTGTGTGAGCGTGTGAGCGTGTGTGTGCGTGCGTGTGCGTGCGTGTGCGTGCGTGTGCGTGTGTGTGTGTGTGTGTGTGTGTGTGTGTGTGTGTGTGTGCGTGTGTGTGTGTGTGTGTGTGTGTGCGTGCGTGCGTGCGTGCGTGCGTGCGTGTGTGTGTGTGCGACTGTGTGTGCGACTGTGCGTGTGATGTGCGTAGGCTGACGCATATTAAAACACTTTGAGTTTGAAAGTGCTGTAAATGCACCATTCATTCTGTTCAGTGGAATATCACAGTGCTACTGTTAAAAGGATAATGCACAAAGATGAGAAATCAGTTGTTCTCAACCTCTTTTTATGTCAAGCAGCATGCAGTTTGATATGCATTAGGCCACGGACGGACAGACACACATTTAATATCATTCTTATCTCTGGGACCCCCAGCACTGTAAAATCTCAGTCTTAATTGAACTCAGAGAGTGTACAAACGGAACCAAACGGACCAGTAAAGGCTGTCTGGTGATAAAGCACACATTAAGGGGACTGCACAGTTATCCCAATAGAAAGGCAATAATGTTCATCTTTCATCCTGTACCATCTTCATTAAGCCAAATGTTTAATCAATTTAATTCCAGTTTAATTAACAGAGGTGAGATCAAACGCCTAAGGAATCTTGGGCTGTCAGTCAGGGGGACATACTGGGCTGATGAACTTCAGGCTTGTCAACCAGTAGGTGAAATGTCTCAATAGAAGATTAGTAAGACCATCTCCAACCACTGCAGATGTCGTATTCTGACATACATATTGATTAAAATAACGTTTTAGTCATTCAAATAAGTTCCGGATTGTCTGGTATATCATTCATTCATGACAATCCAATCAATATTTCAACATGAACAGCTCAACTACATTACTAGGCTATAACACTTGAAACGTCATGGAAAATGGATGGAGACAGCCACAGATTTATATTATCAGTGTTAAAGTATACTATACTACTATACAGTATGAGTCCTAATTGACCTTTCCTTCGTTTTATGTGAATCTATTTTGTTTCCCCTCTAATGACATGTGACACTGCTGCTACAATAATAATGTAGGCCTATTTGAAATAATAATAACTATTAGGTCTACTATTATTATAATTAATAATAATAGCTGCAGACAGCTTTGGTTGCTTTGGTCAGAGACACACAAACTAGTCTGACTCTGCATGCACAACATACAGTAGTATAGCCAATAATTAGAGCGTCCATGTGTGCATAACTAGTGCTAATTTTAAAACTGTATATAAGACAATATAGTTTGGTAGTAGGTAGGCTATGCAGCCTATGTCACTACTACACATTCCCATCATTCACAAAATGTCTCACTATAGTTGACTTGGCCACTTGGGGGATGTTTTATGCGCAACAACAAAGAAACTCAACAGCAAATCACACGAAATAAACGTTACTACTATACACTACAAGAGCAGCCTGAGCAGGGGAAACAATAATCCCATTAGATAGAATAAATAATGCTTCTTACCATGAGAGAAGACATGCAGAAGCAGTCCAATGATGATGACCATGATGTCCGCTGGTGACATTGAAGAGACACACAGAGAGAGAGAGAGAGAGTTGGGGGGATTTGGGGGGACTTTATGGCTGCAAAACCCCGTGTCGTCTCGCTTAAATCTCAATGACACGCCGTCTGGTCTGCGACATCCAGCCTTTCTGTGATGATGTGCCAGGATAGGGACTGACACTGAGACACCGAGACACTGGACTGGAGAGACTGAGTGAGAGAGAGAGCGCGAGAGAGAGAGACTGGAGACTGGAGGGTATTACGCAGCGCAAAGTTGGAGAAAAAAAATAACCCGGACTGTCTGTGAGATGTTTTTCCAAGTGGTTACGAATGCACGTGTGATCTATAAATCCAGCGGCATTTACTTTTATGTATCTCTCATCATGGCACCACCATTTGCATCACTTGAAAAAGGACAGTTTTAGTGATGATCATCACTAGTAGACAGTAGTTATTTTCTTTTACGCGGACGAACGGAAAACAACCCTCAAAGTCCCCGGTCTCCAAGTGACTTCCCGCCCGCTTCAATAATAGATGAGAACAAGAAAGAAGTGTGTTTCATTCATGACGCATTTGCACTTCTTAATCTTGTTTCTCCCGTGTTGCGTCGTAAAGTCTGTACTGTAGGCTACTGTTCCACACACTAGTTCCACTGCACACTCACACTAACTGGTCACAGGAGGATGGCGAGCGCGTCTCCATTGTGAAGCCGTGGTGTGATTGGTCCTCCAACTGAAAAGAAACCCTCCAAAAGATCAGACCTGAGAACTGAGAATGAATGATGAGCGCAGCGCGACTCCTGCGGGTGAAATCACTGCTAGGCGAGCTTCATTTAGACTGTCTGTGTATAGTCCACCGTACCACGGTGTCGCTGACCAGCCAGGTCCACTGATAGACAGACAACAACGCGTCGCACTTAGACGTTGGATGAATAAGATGATGGATGGACATCATGGACTGTCTAGTGTAGTCTACCTCGGCCTCCCATCATCTCCATCTCCGCGACATGACAATGTATGGAGACTGCATGGTCCACTTTTTATTTTAAATAGTATATAGGCTAAGTTATTTAAGCTATTATTAAAGTAATTTTGACTTATGGGGCCTGAAACATCATTTCTTAAAAAAAGAACGGGAAACAAAAAACATAAAATAAAAGAAACAAAGAAAAGGAAAAAAATAAGAAAAAAAGAGGATGGATTGCATATAGTTCCTCAACAAGAAGGTTAGACAGTTCCATAAAGTCCTTAAAGGGGAAGACCACCCATTTTCAATATTGAACTATGTCATTAATATACCTTAGAGGAGGAAATAAAATAAAAATCACACCCGTGTGAACTGAGCGGTGGTTTACCCCCCCCCCCCCTTCCCCCCTGTGTGTGTGTGTGTGTGTGTGCGTGTGTGTGTGTGTGTGTGTGCCTGGTCTGGCCTGGCCTGAACAACAGCGCCCCTCCCTTAACATGTGTGGTCATAAAAGGTACTGCAGGCCTGCAGGCTACATACAGACACACACGCACACACGCATACACACACGGCCACGTATAGGAGACGGTGTAACCACCGCTCAAAAGTTCCCCCTCTTCTGTGTTGCCTAGAATTGGAGGATTGATTTTGGGGTTTGTATTGTAAAGTACAATGTGTGAGTGTGATGTCATCACATTGTGATTTGCAATACAAACCCAATATAATTGTATAATTGTTCTATTGCTTGTTGCAATAGAATAGGCCGGCCAACAATTGATCCATGTCGCTCTGTCTAGAATCTATAGGGATGCTGCTAATGTATGTATGTAAGGTTAGCCTGTCCAAAGGGCCTGTGGTGAACCAGTATCCCTCTCGATGCTATTACAGTAATGTATTATATGGAAATACATTAACCTGTCCAAGGGGCATACATACTGTATCTCCATGCTAAATACGTATATAAAGGTATTAGGCCCTGTGATGAACCAGAGTTATATATACAGTATATATACAGTATATAAAGGTATTAGCCTGCCATGGGCCATGCGGTGAAGCAGAGTTCAGGTCTTTGTCTTGGGGACTTGTCTCTGCAGTATTAAAGTCCCTGCTGTTCTTTCCATTCATATCAGTTTACAGCATGCATGGCTGGGACTCGGGGGGGTTGAGGGAGGGGGGAGTGGGGGGATGTGAAAACTTCCAGTTGTTCCATCGTTGCAGCTGCTGAGCACTGAGCGGGGTGGGTGGGGGTGTTGTTTTTGCAGGGAGAGAGAGAGTGTGTGAAAGAGTGAGAGCGGAGAGAAAGAGAGAGAGTGTGTGTGTGTGTGTGTGTGTGTGTGTGTGTGTGTGTGTGTGTGTGTGTGTGTGTGTGTGTGTGTGTGTGTGTGTGTGTGTGTGTGTGTGTGTGTGAGTTCGAGAGAGAGAGAGAGAGGTAGTTGGCCAGTGGAAAAAACAACTTCTCATCTGTTGATAAGAACTCGATAAGAATTATGATTTTCTTCTTCATTGGACTAATTCCCATCAGGAGTCTCCCGCCACAGCAGATGATGATGATCTGTTTCCATCTGCCTCAGTCTGTTCTCTGTGTCTTCCTCAGGCACTCCAGCCACCTGCATGTCCTCTCTGTCACCTGCATCCAACCTCCTCTTTGGGCTTCCTCTTCTCCTCTCGCCTGCATGCATGGCAGCTTCCATCTTCAGCATCCTTCTCTCCAGGGGCGTCACAAGGGGTAGGAAAGTGGGACTGAGTTACCAGGGCCCAAGGTGGAGGGGCCCTAGTAACTTTAGCTATTGAAAAATAGCAGATATACAAGCTCACAGCGCGGCTCACAGCGCGGCACCGAGTGCCGCACTGCGAGCTTGTAGATCTGCTATTTTTGAAAAGTTGTGAAAATGTGCGCAAATCTTTGAATATAAGTGAACATTTGTAACTCAAATTTAGCTTCTGGGGGTTCCCTGGAACTAAATATTTTGAGATGGGGGGGTCCTTCACATGAAAAAGTTTGAGCATCACTGACATGGAAACAGGTTTCTTGGCACACATTTTCATGATTTTCAAAAATAGCAGATCTACAAGCTCGCAGCGCGGCACTCGGTGCCGCGCTGTGAGCTTGTATATCTGCTATTTTTCAATAGTTAACATTCATGGGGGGCCCGCAGTGAATCCTTGTACCCAGGGCCCAGAATTTGGTGTGACACCCCTGCTTCTCCCAACGAACCCCTCATTCACGGCTCCAAACCATCTCCATGAACTCTGACATGATTTGATAATACAGACACATTCATGAATTCGACCCTTTCAGTTGCAGTGGTCAAATTTAAGTTCATAGGTAGGTTCAAAGGCTGGTTATACTGACCAAATCATTTCTACCTTTTTAGTGCAGAAGCTTCTTTCAAATATATACAGTATAGGCTCTTAAACAAAGGGGTGAAATCCTTTAGCTTGAGAGGTATTTCAATGCACCAGCTGGGGTTCTGATCAAGCTGATTATATTATACCACATGAACCCTATAGCATTGTTATATTTTGCGGGAAACCTTGGGGAAACATTTGTCGAAAACAACATGTCGTGTTGCGATCCCTTGTTAGCTCGTAGATCATCTATTTTGGCAGAATATGTGTTGTTGAGGGAGAAATGGAGCAGGTCTATATAGAGCCCCGAGGGAAGTACCGGTAAGTATAAGGCTTAAGTGGCTTTAATTCAATAGGCCTGGACTATCTCACTGGATCCCCAATATACATACGGTATATACAGTATACATACTGTAGGCTACAGCCTCACCAAGGACAGCAGGGAATCAAAAGACATCAAAGCATGGCTGGGAAAGGCTCGGGGTGCCTTCTCCCAACTCCAAGTTCCATCTGGACATCTAAAGCAATGCAGCCTCAAAACCAAGATGCTTCCATACAACAGCAATGTCAAGTCTGTTCCAGGGACATGCTGGGCCCCTGATTCAGCCCGGGAAAAAGAGTTGTAGAGGACCTCATTGCACGCTATAGAGAGAGATCTCTCTCTATAGCACTGCTGCTACTCATGACAAGTGACAAGCCAGTGGGCCAATTACTGTACATGAGTTATATTTCGTTGTTGTCGGGCTTGTATGTCCAAAACCGTTTGTTTTGTATTTATCATTTTAAAAATGATTTAAACTAGTGAAAACAGCCGATCTGCAGTTTTCACTACTTTTGTGCAACGGCCTTATATGATGAAGCAGGGCTTTGCTTTGTGAAAAAATTTATACATTTGAAACTTGGAGATACGAAGTTTCTGCCCAACAGTGATGATTTACTTTGTTGGCCGCCCAGCCCCCAAAATGGAACGAAGGCCGGCATTTTATTTTTAATTTTTTCCTAATGGCCGGCCTGGACCGGCCGGGAATGAACCGGCCGTTCGGGAGTTGTCCCGCTTTTCCCAATGGCCAGCACGTCCCTGGTCTGTTCTGCTGTATGGTTCTGAGAGCTGGCCGGTGGTCAAAACCGACACGAGGAGAATGGAAGTGTTCCACAACAGATGCCTGATGAATGTATGTGAGATCTTTTGGCATGATAAAAATGTCCAGAAAATGAACTGTACAAAAAGAAAACAGGGAGAAGGAGAATCACACCACAGAGATAACACACAGGTAGGACATGTGCTGACTCTGAGGATGGAGCAGGACCACATCACAGCGGAGGCCTTGAGGTGGACATTGGACACCACCAGCAGGCAAAAGAAAATGTGGGGAGAGAGGCGCTAAATGCTGCCTGGGACCCAATGCGATAATAGCTACTGGCTACTAGGACAACTGGGACACAGTAGGACAACTGGGACGTAGGACAACTGGGCGTAGGACAACTGGGATTTTCCTGATGAGGGCGCTCATTGAAGCCTTTTGTCCCATCGGGGATCCTCGGCCCCGGGATCGGCTCAATGTGAACGGGGCTTCGGGGATCCTCGGCCCCGGGATCGGCTCAATGTGAACGGGGCTTTAAGCCCCGTTCACATTGAGCCGATCCCGGGGCCGAGGATCCCCGATCAGATTTCGGGAGGACCCCCCGGGAAAATCGTTTGGTCGGCCCCGGAATCGGTCTTGGGCTTGAACAGTACCCCGACACGATCGGATTATGTTAATTAGCTTTTTTATGACCTCGGGACTCGTCGGGAGCACTCACGATAATATCAAAAAAGTTTGATATTCTCGGGTCATCGGGTAGGAATCGGGTAGACACTCTCAGCCGTGTCTTGCTGGATGCGCATCACATCTCGCGTCTCGCTTGCCAAAAAAATAACTGAATATATAATTATATCTATAAAGTGAGCAGCGGCCAGTGTGCGCACAGTACCTAGAAGACTAGCCTACCAACCTACCTTTGTTTTTATAATGTTTTGTCATGATGGCGCAGTTATCACTTGTGTGCAAAGGACGATGATACACGAAAGAAGAATGTAACACCAACTTCTACCAATTAATCCATTGCTGTGACAGACAGGCTGAGACAGCCAACGTGCTTCCATGTAGACTACATAATCCACTGGGTCCAGCTTGGTTCAGATCAATCATATCAACATAACAGTAATAACACCAACCAAAGTCTAAAACACGGTGCCGTCAGCAGCTGTGTTGTGTGAGTGACAAGCCTGATTTGCGCTTCGCCGTATCAGCGACCACCACCTGGAACTGATGCGCTAATTATTGATCTGACCAGGGGTGAGATGCCATGGGCTCGCGTGTGCTATAGTTTCGCGCAATGATGTAATGATTAATTTGAGCAAGATATAACATTTTAAAAGGCTTTTATAGGCCTAGCCTAGGTCTACTCTTAATACTTTTTTCACAATGTAGCGCACTACATGTTCAAGTTCAAACTCTTTCATGCTCACAAGACTTCACACAACATGTCGCTTTGATGTCATGCAGGATGTAATGGGCAATTTCCTATATTGATCAGATACACATACACACCTGAAAGCATTCACGCTGATGAACAGTTAATTTGAGCAGTGATGGAAAAAGTACTCCAATTCTTTACTTAAGGGACGGAGATGAGTAAGTAAGTAAGTAATACTGTAGGCTATATGTGTCATGCCTTATGATTTTCAAAGGTAAAGTATCCCTCAAACACATTAACTATAGATGTATTCATTAAACTAAAGGGTACTTACTGCAAAATAAAGGAAATCCATTTGGAAATAACTTGTGGCTTCTACATTAAAGAGCCATTTCAGGTCTCTCTGTAGAAGATAATTAAACATGCATCAATATTGCGAGTACCTCCTTACCTTGTGGAATTAAAACCTAAACTATCTCTTTAAGGAGAGTTGTGTGCATGTGCAGGACACAATTTACAATTTAGGCATCACTTAGAGCGATTTACAATAAGCAAGGTAATACATCAATACTTTAACATTGATTGTGCTTCGGTAAGTACTATGGACTAAGGTGGAGTAAGGGACGTTTCACACTCTAATAAAGAGCCTAACTAATTTCGGTTCGGGAGGGCTCCCCGACCCGAAATTATTTAGGTTCGGGGGGAGTTCATCCATACTTTCTTAACGGCTAGTGCCGAAGTCGCTTGTAAATATTGGAGGTCCGTGGCATGACAACGTTTGTGGCCGATGAATGAGCATTGCAGGGCGGATACATATTTGACTTGCCCTCGCGCTGCACGCTGAATGACTGGAGGTCCAGTAGCAGCTCCAGTAGGCAGCAGCACCAGCGGGGTCTCTTCTCTCTCTCTCTCACTCACACTCACAAACGCTCGATCGAGCTCTGTCAAAAATATTTAATTTACAAGCTCACATTATAGACGTGCCGCCTCCCTTGCTGCATGCAGTCACAACTCGTCGTGGAAAACCTATCAACACGGAACACTAGCAATTAGCAAAGTTGTGTTTAAGCACTTCTTTTTCCTTTAAAACGGTCGGTGACGCGTTAGCGATACACGCAGCAAAGCTGTGTGTGTGTGTGTGTGTGTGTGTGTGTGTGTGTGTTTAGTCGGTTGACGCCCCCCCGAACCGGGGGATGCGAACCATATTTGGGTTCGCCTAGTGCCGAACCGAAATTAGTTAGGCTCCTTATAACGGTATGAATCGACCCTTAGTCTTCAGACCACGGCGGAAGCTAGGGAGTTTGGGGGCCAGGAGGGCGAAGAGTCTAGGACGTGTGGATCGTTGTCCTCTGGATCCCCATGGGAATGATGAGTAAGCCTGGCTACGCGAGGCTAGATCCAGTGTGGATCTCGGACTTTATGTTGTCAGCCCATGATGCCACAACCCTTGTCCAAATTTGGGCAAGGTTTCAGCCTGAGCTCCATTGACTATCATCCCCCCCCCCCCTACCCCTCCCACTTAGGCATTGCCACATAGGCATGGATGCCTGGTGGCGACGCCGGTTCGATTCACGATCTGGACGACCTTTGCCGTGTGCCACTCCCCATCTCTCAGTAGACAGTAGACTTGTCAGTCTACTGTCCTATCAATAAAGGCATAAAAGCCCCAAAACAAATCTTTAAAAAAAAAATAAGAAAGAAACTATATAGGATGCCAGGTCAACAATGACATTTTTAGAAATGACCTGGCAACAGTCTAGATAACATGCTATCTGTTAAATAAATTAATTAAATTAAATAAGTATGGATCTATAAATCCATCATTAAAATAAGACAAAGAGACCAAAGGACGTATATCTTAGATTGCTGTATTTTAAGAGAGTCAGACAAGGAAGACAGACAGTGAGCATACCATCCTAGTGGCAGCTTTCTAAATCTCTCTCTTCCAAGATGGAAGAGAACATGTATAAAGAGTACAGTTATAACAGTATAAGTCGTGGGACTCATTGATTTGTTCCCAGATCATAACAAGGAAGTGACACGTAGTGTTGGTAATTTTCCACTAGTGACATACAGTATATCATGATTTCGTAGCCAGGGCAACCAAAGTTATTATGACCTGTAATCTATTAGCCTGAGCCCACAGTATCCGACCAAAATGTGGTCTCTATACTGTAAGTTCAGTTCATAATATAACTTATATGGTCATATGAGCCTCAAACACAAATCACAAAAGCTTATCACTATCTAAATGACATTTTAGCCTTTGCACAAGCCTGCAAGGTTGTCCCAACTAGGGCGAGAGTGCTACGGTAAGTGCTACGGGCTGAGGTGGAGTCTGAAGAGGTGAGTCTTCAGATTACAGTATGTCGGAAGATTGGGAGTGAGTCTGCAGTTCTAATTGCAACGGAGAGTTCATTCCACAGTTTGGGAGTCATTCCACACATTCCTTGTGTATTCTAGTCCCTCGTCACTGCTACCTCCTACAGCGGGTCCTATAGTAAGAACACTGACAACCACATGTCTCGTCTGATAGGCTATGTGTGATGTCAGGGCAGCTGATTTTACAGTATGTTGTGGTACAGTATATGGGGTCTTTGGCCTCAAACTGGAGGTCTTCGAAATTCAAAAGGTTGAGAATCACTGAGCAGTATTAGCTGAGACAAAACTTTTTAACACTAGAAGAACAGTCCTACACCTAATGTCTTTGTGTTGCACTGTGCACACTTATCTGTTCCAAGCTAAAATATGCTTTTTACACACAATTCAATGTCTTCATTCCACATTACTACATAACGCTTTGTCTTTGTGATTATTTGTGAAATGAGAATAAAACGGTACAGTGATTTAAAGAAACAAGATGCTCCACATCCACATCTCTTTCTCTCAGAAAAGACAGAGCAAATGCAATTTAAAGACTGCAACTGGAAATATCTTAATGCATTAACCTGTTGTCCTCAGTGTAATTAAAAGATAACAAAGGGATTAGTGGATTACACACATCCTGTTCAACTTGGTGGCAGTAAGATAATGTAAATGGACAGTGACTGTCATTAAAATGTAAAAAGTAACTGCCGGTGACCCATGGTACAATGTTACATTAGTTCTACTGCAGAGTACGGCAACCTCGCAGTGTTTCAATTCAAACCAGTAGAAAGCTTTGGTTAACCTTAAAACCCTATAATCTTTGTGGACCGGGGTCCCCCAGGGCTCTATACTTGGTTCGTGGCTTTTCTCCCTCTATAGCTAACACCAAATCTCTTAGCTGAAAATAGCCAATTTTCATAATATTAGGGATGCTGGGGTTGAAGAAGCGTGAATCCCTGCCATCAGGGACGATGCATCAGCTTGTCTCTCAGCACCACCTAGTGGAAAAGATGTTTGGACTTCTCACTCTTCCATCCTGTGTGTGTGTGTGTGTGTGTGTGTGTGTGTGTGTGTGTGTGTGTGTGTGTGTGTGTGTGTGTGTGTGTGTGTGTGTGTGTGTGTGTTTGTTGAAGGGGCATTGTAAATAGGCTACCACCATTCACAAAAAGTGTAAAAGATCATGGGTCCATATTGTAACTTCAATCAACCACATACTGTATAACAGGTATGTTGAACATGAGTTGATTTCAAACACTTTCAACTAGGAATTTGCCAATTCTATTTCCATATCAATATATGCTGGCTTTTTTCACCAAAAGTAATCTATATCACATATCTAATACATTTAAATAGCTATAATATGTAGTTCAGACCTCACAGATGCGCAACAGACAATAAAACAAACAAGTTGATTCTAAAAGTTGATTTAGTCTGTAAAATAGCATGCATAAAAAGTTAAAACCAAAGCCAATATTTTCAGATATTACATTTTTATGCTATTGTCTGCCGATAATATCGTCGATAGTAAAACATCTACAAACTCATAATGCGTTATGCTATTTCTGGACATATTTGAAATTATGAAATAGGTTTAAATGGGTAACAGCTTTCCCCCCACACAGTATATACACACCAGTAAGACGCCAAGGTGTCTTGGCCATTTGGCCAGTGATGTATATCGGCCCAGTTACCCTAACCCATATATGGAGACCCCTGGTACCCATATATGGTATATGGAGATATGCTGTGAGACCCCAAACATGTGTGTTCCCTTTCATGAGCACCGGTGGTTTGAGGGATGCCAGTAGCGCCCCTGCTATGTTCTTTCTGCTTACTCAGTTATTCGTTATGTGAAAGTCCTATGATGTCTATGACATCTGACATCATACATACAATCCCTTTCATGCCCATATATAATATATGGGCATGAAATATATGGAATATATGGAGATCCCCGTCTGTAGAACCAGCTACACACAGATATGGGTTGTCTTGGCCATCTGTCTTGGCCATATATGGATTCTGTTAGTGTGGTATGTGGCCGATGTGGGCTATATGGGCATTCCCTATGAAGACCTGTTGATATGGGCTTAATATTGATTACATCAGGGATCTCCATATATGGGTTTAAAAGGGGTTCTGTTAGTGTGGTTCCTCTGACATCACAGTGATGTCAGAGTGGCTAAACCATGAAAAAGCGTACACGGACAGACGGACGTAGACATGATGTGACGTTTCTCATACTAAACTGTGAATAATGACCAATGATCCAAGTGAAGTGCAATTTGAGTGTGAAGTATGAAACTAAACATAACATACTAACACACAAACACACTAACATACTGACATACATCAGTTGGTAACAACGTTCCCCAGTATACATTATGATCACTATGGAAAACCATTAACATTTGAACATTTGCACAATGGCTGTAATATTTATATTTCCAAATATTCCTCTAGTAATTTGTTCATTTGTTATTGGAAAACATACTCAAATAAGATACTGCACACTGGAGATGTTTATTTCATAAAAGAGATTGTACCAGATTAAAAAATATATAGCCTCTCTCATACTGCCATCTAGTGGTAAATATTGACCAAGACAGTCTGAAACATTTAACTTTTGTTGTCAGGACACAATTACACATATTGTTTTCTATACATAACACTGGCACATACATGTATGCACTGAGAACAAAGAGTCAGGGCATGTGCTCAGCCAAAAACACCCCTAATACATCAGAGATGGAATCAGAAATAAATTAAGGAGCGCTCAAACATCGATTACAGCTTTGTCTCACTCTATCGCTTCAGGCACCTTTATCTAGTGTGCTGTGTATGCATGCACTCACACACCCACTCACCCCCCCCCCCCCCCCCCCCACACACACACACACACACTTAACAATGTATTCATGTACGCATTAAGGACACAAATATTAAAGGTTAAGTAACAGCGTCTCCACCATTATGTGGTGGCTATACCAGCACAATACTTTGCCAGCCTTTTTGACTCCTTTTTAGGCATCCAAAGTTGTTGAAACCCTCTAACAACCAGTCTGTCGGTATGTGATCTGTGTGACCAGAGATTCTCGCCTGCTCTTGCATACAAACGGGGGGGATGGGTATGTCCAAGGCTGCCAAAAATAAAAGCAAACATTGCCCTGGGGTGCTATTTGTAGCGGCTGTCAGGCTGACAGCATGTCGCGGGTTCAACTCCCGATCCCGATGACCTTTGCTGCGTGTCACTCCCCATTTCCTGTCTGCCCAGCTCTGAGATGGTACATGTAGAAGTGGTAATAAGTAACCTTGACCTTAATGACCTTGGCCATAGAAGCTTCCACTAGGCTAGGGTCAAAGGTGCTCACGCGCGTGTGCATTATTAGAAAGCAAAGCACACATTATGTGTGTAGTCAGTCTTTTTGTCTTTTGACATAAAGTGTTTGTTCAGTAACAGGGGGTCTCCCTGTTTCTCCATCTATTTAGTAAACAGAAGATACATCTTTATGATACCAATTGTATCCAATATGCAGAGAGAACTCACACAGGACACAGTATAAACAAGTGAATTTGGAAGTGATTACACAAATAAACCCAGCAGACAATTTTTAAATTAGAGGGTTAGGGTTAGTTACATAATTGATGCTGATAAAATGGTTTCTCTGACCTGATTGGCAGAAATTGGCAACCATGGGACCACAATGGGAGCCAGCGGCCCTTAGGATTCTTTTGTGTAATCGTACCACTATACTATTTTAGTAGTTTACCTCTACAGAGCGAGTGCAGTGAGCTTTTAGTTGAGATGAAGATTATGTATGAAAACTACAGTATGTATTCTACTTTCCTGTCTCACCACCAGTGCTAAAGAATAGTTGTATGGTTGTGTGTGGATGCCCAAAGGTGAGTGTGTTCATGTTATTGTGGACTAGGCAGTGTTTATTTGGTGACTGCACCTTTATCTCTGTTGTGAGACACATGTTTAGCTTACTAGCCTTGAGCAGTCTGCTACCAGTTCATTGTATGTTGTTAATACTGTAGACGTATACAGTCCTTATTTCCATTGATGTATACAGTACTTAATTGTATTTTTTGTTTTATTCTCTTCTGATATAGTCTTTCTAAATGTCTGTGTTCTGTGTGTTCTCTGACCGGGACTACTGGACACCACTCTATACCTTGTGGCACTCTACATTTGAAGGTCTCATCTCTGTTATATATATTGCCTATATACTTACTGTATATACACACATATACATAAATACATGTACATACTGTAGTGTAGCCTATAGGCCTATACATACATACATCAATGTTAGCCCTCAACGTGTCACAGTTTGTCACATACAGTACACTGCACTAATGCCAGGCTCACCACAGCAGGTCAAATTCTACTGGCCTGGATCATATATCACTGTGGCATCTCAAGAACACACAACATATACATAGCGCATGACATGACTACAAATAAACTTTGAAACCATGTCTAGGCTAGGCCTATAGCATACTAAGCAAACACGAGTAGTTCTCTGTTTCCTTGTGCATCTGCCAAGTCCATAACCTGGCATATTACCAGGTATAGTAACACGTTATCATGATATCCAAAAGGAATGATTGACAGTGCAAGGTTGTTCATACTGTATACAGTAGGCCAAGGGTTCCAAAACATTGAATATGAATGAATTAATATTTGAACTGGGGACCCCCCCCCCCCCCCACACACACACACACACACACACCCCGACAAACACAGAATTGTAGGTGTTACATTGAGTTCGACTCACTTCCACAATATTGTGAAAATAGGAACATAGACGAAACAAGACAGCCGTGGCCCCCCATCGACTATATTTGATAAGGTTTGCCTCTTTCTTAAGTAATATTTGACAATTTGGTATTCAATAGGTCTTAAAAGTAATTGAGAAATGTGCAGGTACCCTGTTATAGGCTACTGTACGTTCTTTTCTTTTTACTGTTGAGTTAAAACAAATTAAGTTGTACTCTAAGCTAATCATCTGGGGACCCCCACAAACTGTGGACTCCCCTGAGGGCCCCCCGACCCCCAGTTTGAGAACCACTGCTGTAGGCTACATGATACTGTACAGTATAGGCCTTCTAGCTTAGCTACAGTATGAATGAGTATACAACAGTAAATGGTGTAAAGCCATAGAGTAGGCGACTAGGCGGCTAGCCATAGAGTTATAATATCAAGGCTAGCACATAGACAATGGGATTTTGACATAAAGCAGACAGCACACAACACGTCAATGACATATTCCATGTCAATGACAACAACACTGACACTGCTGCTGCATGTCACCAGTCCAGTGACCTTCAGCTGAATCTACAGTGGTCACAAGAGAAAATCAGACACACTTGTGTTTCTGTTTAGATTTATAATAACTAATCACCCTAATGGTAAAAAGACCACTTTTTGAGGGGCCAAATGATGGTGGTCTGGTCACCGAATGGATGCATGGATGCCATATGAGTCACTGCACCATTGTCAATAATATGTGGGCTACAGTAAATGCACGCCTTTATGATGTGACTCATGTCTGAGGGATTACCTTGTTGTTGAAACAGTGTTTGGGTGTAACTTTTCTCACACACGCAATTTGGCAAGTCTTATCTCATTCATCGAATGGTTTCGGTTGCTAAGGACTCAGCCAGATCCTCATTTTAGTTTAGTAGTTGCGCGCCCGGTGGTGGTAGACTGGTCTTTAACGTCTGTTCCGGCTGCTCAGCTGCTGCGCACCGCAAATCGCGGATCTACAAGCTCACAGCGCTTGTAGATCCGCGATTTGCGGCCGCACGTGACCGGGAGGTAACGAAAGTAAAGTACATTAAAATCCAGCGGTGTTACGCAATCGTATAAGGTCACACGTCACGCCAACACAGACACACCCCTCCCTCGCTCATCCTCCTGTCACGTGGGCCTCGGGACGACCTGGCGTTTGCCAACGGGTCTGAGTCCCTAAGCTAGATGCAGAAAAGATGTTCAAGACCCAAATTTAGAGTGAACATTTTTAACTAAAATCTTTGCTTTCTGGGGGTCCCTGGATCAAAATATTCATTTTGGGGGTCCTTGACATGACAAAGGTTGAGAACCACTGATCCTATAGGCCGATTCTACACGTCTTCTAACTAAATCCTAACAGTTTTCTGGAGAAAGAAAGAACAATATATATTATATATTTTGCTATAGAGCATCGCAGCGGAAGTTGATTCCTGGGGTCACTTAATATTCCCCATTAATTTTCGCCATAGACTTTTACAAAAATACTTATAACAATTATGTTAAGCCTCGAACCAAGCCATCCAGGATGGAGGTGAATCATGACCATATAACCTTTTTTTCTATGAAAAGAACATTTAGAAAATCGCTAAACAAAGGGTAGTTATTAAATGTAGTATATCAAATAATGTAATATTAAAATATGTTTTCACATAGGATCAAAGGTTTTATGGTCATGATTCACCTCCATCCTGGATGGCTTGGTTCGAGGCTTAACATAATTGTTATAAATATTTTTCTAAAAGTCTATGGCGAAAATGAATGGGGAATATTAAGTGACCCCAGGAATCCACTTCCGCTGCGATGCTCTATATCAGTGGTTCTCAAACTTTGTCATATTGTCAAGGACACACAAAATGATATGTATTTGGCTGTGGACCCCCATCTCAAAATATTTTGATCCAGGGACCCCCAGTCCCAGAACGGCCAGAAGCAAAGATTTGAGTTAAAAAATATTCACTCTAAAATATGGGTCTATTCTGCATCTAGCTTAGGGCCTCAGACCCGTTGGAAAACCCGCTCATGCAGGCCTGAGGGAGGCGGGGGGTGTGGATAAGTGCAGAGGGGGGGTCGGACCTCTGGACCAATGAGCGTCCACCATCCCGGGCGCCGTGATTCCCGTCGCTTATCGCGGTCTCGCCTCTGCACCGCCCTTTTGCTTTGATAAAACCCCTCGGCGGCTTGAGAATCGGCCATTTCGTCGGAGTGTGTGTGTGACACTTCCCACCCCCCAGAAACAGGACGAGGACGGAGGGCCAGTAGTGGGGTTATTTTAAAATATATATCTGTTTTTAAATCTGTAACTAAGTAACACCCTAAAGCAACCATGAACAGAGAGACAGCCGTATCCTTCGCCAAGGACTTCCTGGCCGGAGGCATCTCCGCCGCCATCTCCAAGACAGCCGTGGCCCCCATCGAGAGAGTCAAGCTGCTCCTTCAGGTACAGAGAGAGGTGGAGGAGAGAGTGTGAGGCTCAATGTCGGCTTAGGAAGCCTTTTATTAGCTTAACATTACAGTGAAGGGTTTACAGCCACGGTTCACATGACAGGGCTGCTAATTACATTTAGTTTTTACTACTAAACGGATAAATGTTGTGGAATTATAGCCGGTTGTGTGAGCTATCTTACCAATGTCAATGTCGGCTAATGTGGCTCTTAGCTTCCTGCATTCCACCATCCAGCAGCAGCAGGAGCAGCATCTGATGCTAAAGCTAACACACTAAGCTAATATCACGTTTCACTGTTTCCTCACATATTACATATCACACAATGGAATGGTTTTATTTGTTTCTGGAACATTTAGCCACTTGGGAACTTAGCTGTGTGTTTTTTGGGGTGCCTGGTTCGCGATGAGTTGCTGGAAGATGGGTCGTAGAGATTCGAGGTCATCAGTGGATGTGGAATGACCTTACAACAGCGGCGGAGCAGCATGACAGCTAGCTGCTGTAGCACTGCGTTAGCCGACACCATGCTAAAGCGGCAGGATGGCTAACAAAGGGCAAACCATCCAGCCGGTGACATTGGAGAACACATTGTACTAAAATGACAAGTGTTTTATATTGTTATTAAAACGAGTCTCAATTAATCGTTTTGTTTAGGATATGAAGTAGATTTTAGTCGCTCCTTTGGAGTTTTTTTAATGGTTGGTTATGAAATGGCTGCTGAGATGGTGTTGGCTAATTGAAGTAGTGTGTATCCGGGGTGGATGTTTGCAGCGCGGCCCCGGTGACAGTGACATATAGGCCGGGTCGGATCAGTCTGACATCCCGCCCTGCATGGGGGGCTCCATCCCAGCTTGTTTTGTCTTTGCACAGAAAAGCTTTTTGTACTAAATGACCGGTTTGACATTTATCCAGCCAGTCACTTTAACATTATACCTGACCTGTTGAGGAAGCTAGCTCTCTGTATCTGTGTAGTCTTGAAGTCATGGAAGACACTATGGCAAAGTGAATTAAATTGCTAATTGGGGATTTTAGTTACTCTGGCTGGTGTTAGCTGGCCTGTCCAGTGTCTGTGTTCATGTCACCCTGGATCTCTGCCAAGGTCAACAAGGCGAGCCGGCCTGTTGAATGTTTGTGTCCACTCCACACCAGCCTTCTTTCTATTAACCATGTGCTTTCCATGTTTTGTTTTATTTATCATTTCCAGGTCCAACATGCCAGCAAGCAGATCACAGCAGATATGCAGTACAAGGGTATCATGGACTGCATCGTCCGTATCCCCAAGGAGCAGGGCTTCCTCTCCTTCTGGAGGGGTAACCTTGCCAATGTCATCAGATACTTCCCCACTCAGGCCCTCAACTTCGCCTTCAAGGACAAGTACAAGAAGATCTTCCTGGACGGCGTGGACAAGCGCGACTTCTGGCGGTACTTCGCCGGCAACCTGGCATCGGGCGGTGCCGCCGGAGCCACCTCCCTGTGCTTCGTCTACCCACTGGACTTCGCCAGAACCCGCCTGGCCGCCGACGTGGGCAAGGCCGGCGCTGGCAGGGAGTTCAACGGCCTGGGCGACTGTCTGGTTAAGATCTTCAGGTCTGACGGTCTTAAAGGGCTCTACCAGGGCTTCAACGTGTCCGTGCAGGGAATCATCATCTACAGGGCGTCCTACTTTGGCATCTACGACACAGCCAAGGGTATGATGATGATCCATTTGTTGATGATGAGGAGGCAGGCTTGAATTATTACCCACGCGCAGGAGCTTTGTCTGTTAGCCGTTTAAATTGTCTTATAAGCACTTAAAAAACCCTATATACTTAGTTGACCAGGGTCCCCCAGGGCACTGCACTGGGGCCACACCTTTTCTTCCCCTCTACATCAAATCTTACAATTATGTGTTGTTTAGCAGATGCTCTTATCCACAGTGACTTGCAAGATCGGGATAAGCAGAGGAAACATTAACTTTGTAGTCAAACACGTGAGAAAATATCTTACCCGAAATTGTTTGAAAGCTAGAAAATGGGCTATTTTGGCAGAATGTTGACCTGAAGCCTCGATCAGAGTCGGGTCCGCGGTCGATAGCCTTCCACCGTGGACGGTGTAGTCTTTTTGAGTCATAAAACTACAACGGTAACGCTCAAAAAGATTACATCGCGGTGGATAGCCTTCCACCGCGGACCCGACTCTGATCGAGGCTTAAGAGTCTGCAACATGCCAGTACAGGGAAGGACACACAGTTCATGTCAAAGTGTGCAAGTGATGATACATCTTATGACCTTGCTTCATTTGGAAGCCCAGCATGTGTAAATGAACAACCTCTTGTCCTCTGCCAACAGGTATGCTCCCAGACGGCGGCAAGAACGCTAGCATCTTAGTCAGCTGGGCCATCGCCCAGTCTGTGACCGCCGTGGCTGGTCTGACCTCCTATCCCTTCGACACTGTCCGTAGACGCATGATGATGCAGTCTGGCCGCAAAGGAGGTGAGCTTTCTTTCTCTGCATGAAGCACAGGTGTTAAGAGTGATGATGGGACAATATTTATCTTTTTATTTGACTGTTAATCAATTTTACTTTAGGTCAGCGGTTGTCAAACTTCTTAATATCAAAGTCCCCGTAACTCTTGAGTATACATACACCTGTGAGTTACAGACCGGTGAGGGTCTATTTAGAACCCACTCAAGGAATCCCTGAAGTTCCCGGGGCACGGGACCCAACTTTGAGAACCACTGTAGATTACATTGCTTTAGATGGATTCAAAAGAAAGTATTTTGTCTTCTTGGTAAAAGGAAAATATACATATTTCTAAAAGCAGGTTTTATTTTTCATCTGTGACTGTTCTGACTTTTTTTTTCTCCCCCCAGCCGACATTATGTACAGCGGGACCATTGACTGCTGGCGGAAGATCGCACGTGACGAGGGTGGCAAGGCTTTCTTCAAGGGAGCGTTGTCCAACGTTCTGCGAGGCATGGGCGGAGCCTTCGTGCTGGTGTTGTACGACGAGCTGAAGAAAGTCCTTTAAACATCTTTTTTGTTTTTGTATAAACATCACTGTCCAAGATTTGGCTATATGTAACATAACTTTCCATTTCTAAAGAACTCTGCATTCTGCCTTATTTATGGGAACAAAACTATAGCGGTTCACCACTAGTTGTCGGCAATGGCTGTACGATGTTCAAACCCTTTTATCATTCATTTTAAACGTTCCACTTCCACAACTTCCACACCCTCTTTACCATTGTCATTCCTGTTTAAAAAAAAAATGAAAACTCTGATACCTCCCTTCTGTCATTCAGTAGGTTTGTATGGTAACTTGAATAAATTTATTCTGGGGAACAACCTAATTCACTGGTGTCCTCTGCTGTTTACAGTTAAAACGTGATCCAGCCCTTCCTCACACACAGCATGGGGTTGAGGAAATGAGCACTCATTGGATAACAAAATGGATTACACGCCACTTACCTGCTATATTTACTCGTGCTTATCTCCCGCTTAGCCCTTTCATGACTTGACTCTGATAGCCAACACCTCTAGGGTTGTACAGGAGGCTTAACACGGTAGTCTGCTGCCTAGATTAAAACTGATGCTTTTGCTTGACCTCCCTGTACTGGGCATTCCCTACATTGGAGATGTCATTGAAGGCAAAAAATTGGGAAATTGGCAGATCTACAAGGTCACAATGTTTTGGTTTGCAATGTGGGCTTGTCTCTTAGAAATTCTTGTGGCTTAGCTGGGTAATATTGCGACTTAGACAAATTCCAGCCACTGCCTTTTGAGGTTTCAATGTATTTGAAATGATCGATAACGTGACCTTTATTGTTTACAGTACATGCACCTGTGGTAAGCTTTGGAGTGTTGATAAGAAGCTCAAATGCTGTGCAGGTCTTTCATTTGTTTCTTCTGCCCTGCAATTGCTCATTTTTACACTTGTTCTTTGTTTAGTGTGATTTGGAGGTTTGCAGCCCATTTCCCTGCAAAGACAGTACTTAAAACTAGTGAGCTGTTAATTGGCGCAGCGGGCCAAAGAGATGGGTAATAATGATATGATTTTACTCACCCAGGGAAGATGCATCATTACACTTAATGAAGTATCAATATTAATAGCAGCTTGCTTCACTGATTGGCCTTGAGTCCATGATCGGTTAATAACAAAATGAGTGTAGTCTGCATTTTAAGTAAATTCATGCTTAAGTGTTTATACGTGCCTGGGAGATTAATTTAGCCATTTGCTGATTTATACAGCACGTGACACCAGTAGGAAAATAACTTGGCGGTTAATTTTCAACAGGAAAATGTGCACGAACAATACTGGACTTTGCAACAGGTCAAGTAGTACTGTAAGTGTAAGCTGACTGTACTATTCTTGCATAATTTGGTTCAGGCTGTTTAAAGCAATGCAGTGATTTTCACTGCATTAATCACTTTGAACCTGATCTACAAGCTTGTAGATTTTATAGGGCACAAGACTAAGTGGTTATTAACTTACACACAGACAAGGGTTGGAGATGTGCTAATATGTCCTTTCTATAGTCACAGGTTGAAATCCTCTCATGCATGGCATATTTCTGAGACACATTTTCAAAGTGCACACTTACTATGTAAATGTTGTGTTCTTGAGATGCCACGGCGTGACCTGAACCCAGCGGCAGTAGAACTTGACCTGGGTGCTGAAATGGCGGCGTGTGGCGTATGCATGTCATTATGCAGCGTGTGACATGTTGCAACGTCTGCTGACAGTCCTGTCATGTGCAGCGCTAACCTGATCTCTTATCTGTCATTAGGCAGAGGACAGACCTCTGAACCTCCTGTCGTCTCTATTTCTGAGCATGGCATTATAGGCAAAAACGTACCATTATTATATAGCAAATCTACAAGCTTCTGTACACTGTTTTCCAAACAGTGAGTCGATTTGTTTAATTTATTTCCTACATTAAAAAATATATATATTTCAAAAGATTAAAATAAAAAGTTGAAACGAAGAAATCACAACTTTCAATTATTATTTTTTCAAAGGTAATTAATAAATACAAATTTAAAAATCCAACACTTCCATGAAAAAATGTTTAATAAGCAGATCTACAAGCTGTAGTCTCGCGTGGCCAGACGGTTGCCTCCGCGATTTGGTCAAATGCTCCCAGCATACAGTCTGGCGCATCAAGAGAAGAACGATGAGTACCCGGTCAAAGCGGAAGTGAAGCCCTCGTCACTTCCGCTTCCGTCTCACATCGCACACATATTTATCATTAATAAATAAAAATCATATAAGCATGTTTAGCTTGCTGCTTAGCAGAAATGACATTTTAAAATATATTTTTTTGAACGTTAATGCCCGTTTTTGATACTCGCCGTTCTGGAGCTGCTGTTCCAGACTCTATATAGCATTCAGAGATTGTGGAATAGTTGTCTGGCTACGCGAGACTATACAAGCTGCAATGTCTACGAATGTGTAGATCTGCTATTTTCACCAGTTTGGGTCATGGGCAAAGGCAAACATCAAATGTCTTTTTGCTTTTCTCTTGAGCTAACATCACATTTCTCTTTGGTATCTTGAGCTAACATCACATTTCTCTTTAGTATCTTGAGGTCTGGGAACCACTGAGCCAGTAGATCAGCAGTTATTGCTGTTTTTTGCACCGTCGTACTATAGGGTTTTAATTGGTTGATGCTGATGAATCCAGAATTTGAATGGAACAACTCTGATACATGGGTAGTATAGTTGGATGTCTTAAGGATTGTATTTACTTATAATAATAGGCCCCTGTCTCTGCTGATGGAGATTAAATGCCCGGCCTTGCCTAGTTTGTATTCTAGGCATCGGTCTATACAGTTTATGTTTTAAACTAAGTAACGTTTTGCTTGTGAAGATACTGGTTTTCAAAATCAATTATACAGGATACACTTTAATATACAAATACACCTGCAAGAGTATTGACACGTGCACTAAACTCCCCACAATAACTTCCTGTGACCCTAGCTGGCAATGAAACTACCTTTCAGCAAGACCAATGACAATGAAAAAGGAGAACCATGTTAATGTATTTAATTAGTTAACTGTGGAGGGACATCAGAAATCTGCATTGATGGAAGAAGTACTCAGATTTTGTGAAAGTATAAATACCATAATGTAGACATAGGCCTACTAGAAGTAAAAAAAAAAAAAAAAGAAAAGGTCCTGTGTGTGTTAAAACCTCACTTGAGTAAAGGTACACAAGCATTAGCATCAAAACAATCATTGTGCAATGTGCAGAGTTTTACATTAATTGCTAGTGTTTTAATCTAAATCTGTACTACTACTGTAGGAACTAAAGCTGTCAGGTACTGTAATTATGGCATAAAAGCACAATATTTCTCTCACATGTAGTGAAGCATAAAGTAAGGTATTATAAAAAATGGAAATACTCATGAAAAGTAAAAGTGCTTCAAAATCATACTAAAGTACAGTACTTTAGTAAATGCACTTAATTACTTTCCACTACTGGAAACCGGTGCAAAAATAAAGAAAGAAATAAAAGTTAACTTAAAGGACCATAGTGCTGGACTGGTATGTACAGTATATCCCATTGACTACATGCACCATACTTGACTTTACAGTTTTCAAAGCATACCGTGGTTTGTTTGATATTCAGGAAAACTAAACACTTGATGCCATTCACTTGAGGACAAAATGTAAACCAATAA
Organism: Nannobrachium achirus; assembly: GCF_963921795.1. Classification (NCBI taxonomy): domain Eukaryota; kingdom Metazoa; phylum Chordata; class Actinopteri; order Myctophiformes; family Myctophidae; genus Nannobrachium; species Nannobrachium achirus. Next base: position 45,931,858 of record NC_137826.1, on the reverse strand, counting down.
TTCGCATGGACTTGAAACTTTGTCAAAAATAGCTGATCTGCAAACTTCCTGTGTAATATGCTGTATACACATTACTGTAGATAACTTGCATGTAACAATATTTTGTTTGTAACAAGGCAGCACCAACCCCCACCGAGTCAGATTCCTTATGGACATAATGAATGATACAAATATAGCATTGGCTTCTTGGTGAGATAAAGAATTACGATTTAGCACCATGAGATTAAATTGATCTGCATTAAATCTAGGCTATATTTGGTATGATTAGGGCTAGGTCCATACCTACCTGGTCCCATAGCAAGTTCAAAATAAATATTTAGAGACCAGTGATTCTGGACATTTTTAATCGCAAGGACCCCTAGTTTGATCTCTGGAAGGGGGTCCCCAGCAAAAGTAGTATATAGCATCACAAATCATTTTATCCATTTACATGTTGGCTATTCAAAACTAACAGATCTACAACTCACAGCATGTCAATTCGTGCTGTTTTGCAGAGCTTGTATCTGCTATTGTGATTTCTTTGAAAAATATAATAAGACAATTTTGAATAATGTTGAAATTCTTTAACATAAATTTTCTCTTCTGGGGTTCCCTGTTAAAAAACCTTTTCAGATGGGGGTCCACGGCCAGATGCATATCAATTTGGCGGTCCTTGCACACAAAAAAGTTTGAACAGCATGCAGTCTTCTAAACAGCAATGTTATGTAATGTTATGTTGTTGAGCTTTCCTCTCTCTAGTCAGTGTTAGTTTAGTCACGAATAGATTATTTTACCCCCTGGGAGCCACTGGGAAAATACTGGTTTGAGGACCCCTGACTCATCGTTTTGGAATTTGTTTTCTTCAGGTCACCATTTTGTTGGTCGGAAGTTTACAAACTTGGAAGAGAGACCTCTGTCTGGGGTTGTGAGCAGTGTCAGGACTCTGACACAGTGGTGACTCTATATAAGGGCCTTTTCCACCGGCAAAGAACCGGTTTGGGTTCTTTCTTCCGCCTATGGGATGAACCAGAGGTGTGCTTTTCCACCGAGAACCGGAGTTGGTTTCCGAACTGTAAAAGTTGGTTCGCGGCCAGTTTGCAAGAACGAGCCAAGGTTCCAAGAAATTTGCCAACCCATAGGTGGGAGAAAGGACCCGAACCGGTTCTTTGCCGGTGGAAAAGGCCCCTTTGTAAAATGACTGTTTATAAATTCAATAACTAGCCTGATTTCAGACTCAGCTGAAGCTTGAGTCTGACATTGTGCCCTGTTTGAGCGATTTCTGGAGGGGAGGGACTTTGACGGCACGGATTGGTTATTTGTTAAACCCACCCCCACCCCCTGCGCTAATTGGAGGATCGAGCCGTCATTTCGGCTCCAGAAATCACTTATTATGAACACAATTCCAGAACAGAGAAACAGTCCACTCTGAGAGTGGGCGGGTCTATGGGCTGGAACCAGGCTATTCAATAACAGTAATTATGTGCCAAGTTCATGTCCTCTGAGATGCAGGACCAAGTGTGTGTGTGTGTGTGTGTGTGTGTGTGTGTGTGTGTGTGTGTGTCTAGAGGTCAGAGGTGCAGGTCATGGAGAGATAGCTTGCAACCAATGACCCCCACGGCAAGGTGCATTGTATTGAGCTAAAGTTGTACTGGTATGTTGTAGGGCATTCACGAATAGCGATTTTTAGTATTCGAATTATTCGACCTCAAAGTATTTGAATAGTCGAATATTCGACAGGACTCGCCAAACTGTCAAATATTAAGTAAGCAAGAGGCGAACATTGTGAAAATAGCAGATCTACATGCTCACAACGCCTCGCAACGCATTAAATGTAATACCTACAATTCCAAGTGCTTGTCAGGGTGGGGGTCCCCAGTTCAAATATGTTTATTTTGGGAGTCACGGCCTAAATAAATTTGAGAACCCCTGGTATAGAGCATTAACAAATTCATCCACCAGGGGCATTGACAAGTGACAACTCATTCTTATGACTTCCTATCTAGCTAAGCTTTATAAAATATATATTTTTTTTAAAGAGAAAAAAAAATATATATATATATATTCGACTTCAGTGAACAATTCGAATTTGGTGAATGCCCTAGTATGTTGTTGCTGTCGGACGATAACCTCTGTTTTGCTTTGTAAATGAATGCCCTTCTTGAGCATCAAAAGTAGCAGATCCACAAGCTCGAAACACAGCACGATACAAGCTCATGTTTTGAGCTTGTAGATCTGCTACCTTTGATATTTTAGAATTTGAACAGTCTACTGCTGTACTGTATCTCTGTGTGGTATATGAGCTGCCCAGCAGGGGGCAGGAGATCCCTCCTCAATATCATCCAGATGACCACCAGCTGGCCACTGAGGTCATCTTCCTGAAATGCCCTTCACATGCATACAGGTTTGTAGGTAGGTTTTGATTTGTCCAAAACGCTGTTGTTATTAAAAGGGGAAGACCACCCTCAATATTGAACTATGTCATTAATTGCGACCGAAGGTCGCATATACCCTGAAAAACCGTGTCGCTTGAGTGACCTTCCTTCCTTCTGTAACCTTCCTTCTGTACGGGAGTGATGTCAGTGTGATGTCAGCGAGTGGATAACACTATATATGGAGATAGTCAGTCCATCATGTCATATGGGACTACCGTCATAGACAGTAGCCAAAAGAGAAGGATACACAAGACTAAGAAAGACAAAAAAAGAGAAGAATAAAAAAGAAAAAAAAGGAGGAGGAGGATAAAGATACCAAAAGGAGAGAGAAGAAAGGGTGGATGAGGTACAATGTGTCTCAGAAAAGAAAATGTAACAAGGAGGTGGCAACGGGGCGGCTAGATAAAGTTATTAGGCCTGGATCCGACTGAAGTCGACACACAGGATTCCAGAAGTGTAGCGCTTATTCGCTCTTGTATCAAACTGGTACTCGAAACGTTCTTAGAATTTAATATATATTTTCTAAAGTAAATATGGGGGCGGCTGTGAAAAAAAGAGAATAAAAAAGAAAAAAAGGAGGAGGACGATAAAGATACCAAAAGGAGAGAGAAGAAAGGGTGGATGAGGTATAATTAGGCGTGTAAACGATATAGTAACTGTATCGAAATATCGTTTTTAACTTAAAAAATCGAAGTAGATCGAAATGAAAACAGATAAAATCGAATCGTATCGTTTTATTTTGTATCGTATCGAATCGGCAGTGCAAAGAATCGATTGTATCGATACTACCTACCTGTGCATTGTATTTAGCATTTTTAAGAAGAAACAATGAAAAGGAGCGGTTTAATTACTTTTCCGTTCCATATAGCTGCACTGCTCTATCGATAAATGTGTGTAATCTCTGGGTTCATGTCAAGGTGCAGGTTTGTCCATATACAATGTCCATGTATTTGGCTGATAATCACTGTGTTTACTGATTTATATCCATAATAATACATGTTTCCCTTAAAAACATGCACTATCCACACCTTTCACACAGATTTAATTTCTTTGCTAAATAGTTACTATATTGATTTTAAATAATTAAATCGAATTGTATCGTATCACCATGAATGAACCAATATCGTCCATGTATCGTATCGTCAACCATGTATCGTGATATTTATCGAATCGCTATTAAAATGTATCGTTACACCCCTACAATTTACCATTCGAGGGTCGTGGGTTGTTGGCTGATTTACCACTGTTTCAGGGTTTTTACCCTGAAACAGTGGTAAATCAGCCAACAACCCACTCCCTCTCATGGTAAATGGCTTAATTAACACATCAACTTCACAGTTGTTAGGATTTGGGTATAGTGTGCTTGTAAAAGTTATACAGCCAGAAGACAGCCCAAGACAAAATAAAAGCATAAACAACAGTTTCTAATCAGGTTAGATCAGAATTCAATGTCCCGACGTATAAAATGCGTTTCCTACATAAACTGTTGTAGAAGGTACTGCGGTGTAACTGAAGCAGCTACTGATGCCAAAAGCTGATGGTGTATATATGCAACACAACACGTATATATTTTAACTAAAACTACTGTCTCTTTTTTCTTTGCTCTTATTTTTCTCTCTTTCTTTTTTTCCTTTCTATTATTTTTACCCATGCTGTTACCATTGCCTGAAGGAATCCGCACAAAAATAAGTTTTAATCTCATGCACCTGTGCACAAAATAACAGTAAAGAGCAACCTTGAACCTTGAGATTCAGTACAAGACAGTCATGGGAATGTGGAGATGCTTTATCCAAATGAACTGTGCAGGCAGAAGCACAGGAGAGTAAGCCTGTATTCATGGTCTAATTCAGGCATTCCCAAACAGTGGATCGGGACCAATCTTGTGTCGCGGATCCATTGGTATGGGTCAAGAGCAAATATCCCTTTTTACTCCTTTTAGGTTGCAGCCTGGATTGGTCAAAATGTGACTACATCTGAGCCTGATTACTTTTTGTCTGTGTGCGATGTAACTCACATTACAAAAACATGATGGATAGCTTTCTTATACCTGCAACTTGTGACCTGTCAGGTATGTACCACAGGGTTCCCACGGTCATGAAATTCCTGGAAATATTTTGAAATTAGAAATATATTTTTCCAGTACTGGAAAAGTTTTGGAATTTGGCCTGGAAGGTCCTGGAAAAAATAGCTATGCATTGTCTTTGGTTATTGATTTTGTTAATACCTCTGATATGACAAATTAAACATGGGCCAAATTGCAAATATTAGAGGCAGAAATTGTGAAAATAGCCGATCTACATGCTCACAACGCCTGAGCATGTAGATCTGCATGTAGATCTGCTATTTTCACACAGTACAGGCAGACAGACATGAAGACAGCTAGCCTCTTGCAGAGCCACTCTGTAAAAAAATAAATGTTTTAACACCGTCTTCTCTATTTTGGTCATGTCATTATAGGCAAACATTTTCTACATTTGTGGTTTTTCACAATAATGTTTGGTAGACAGTAACACAGGGTGAACAGACTATTTCTGGTGTGATGTACACCGGAGAGACAGGGAACCCCTGGTCTAATGTATGTGATTGACAGGAGAGAGGATCAGAGGAGAAGAGTTTTTACCACCATCATGAAGCTCAGGACTGAAGAATGGAAAGCGTTTCTCAGTGAAGGTGCAGCCAGTGAAAGAGTAGAGATGAACTCTGACCTCCACATCATAAAAGGAGACCAGACCCTCCTCATAATCCAAAAACACTCCCACTTTCTGGAGCTCCTCTCTTACAGGTAGGAGGACAGCAGGGTGATTTTACCTTTCCTCTTGATGGACTTTCTGGCCACTCCTAAATCCCACTCGGTCTTCCCTTTAACCTGAACCTCATAGTAAAACCTTCCTGAGGAGAAGCTTTGTTTTCCTAAGACATTGAGAGATCTAGAGAATCTCTCTATGTTGTCGTTTCCATCACTCACTTGTTTTGTCATCACTCACTTGTGTGCTGGTGGCTGTATCAGGATCCAGAGTCACATCCACCTCATATTGCTGGACCCTCCTCAGCTCAGCATCACACAGCTTCCTCTTCATTTCTTGACTGAGTGTCTTCTCCAGCAGAGCCACGGCTGTCCTCAGAGTTCCCTCATGTGGAGAGTGGAGACTGTTGGACATTGACCTTTGTCCAGTCCTTGGTGGGTGGAGGGGTGTTGATGGATGAGATGTTGTGGAGGAGGTGTCTCTTCTCCAACTGAGTGACTTCCTGTTGCAGATCTTTAATGAAGCCTTCAGCCTGTTTCTCTGTTGTTTTCTGCTTCTATTCAATCACATCAATGAGTTCAGCCTGGCTTCTCTCAATACAGCTGATAAGAGCAGTGAAGACATGCACACTGTCTGCTATCTCTCTGTCTGCATCTTTCTTGCTGAGCTCTACTGAGTGTTTGATCTGGTGAATCTTCTCTTGTCTCTCGTGGATCTTCTGCTGAACTTCATTAGCAGCACCTCGGTTTGCGTTGCCTTTTCTTTTCAGCTGCAGTGACTTTCTAAACTGGTCGGCCAACTCAGAAATGAAAGTATTGACAAAGACTTCTGGTCTCCTATCGAAGGTTTTGTTACAGAGTGGCCACTTACACACATCATTGCTGTCCCAGTTCTGTGTGATGCAAGCTTTGCAGTAGTTGTGTCCACATGGAGTGGTGACTGGATCAGTGAAGACATCCAGACAGATAGAACACATGACCTGCTCTTCAGGCAGGTTCCTCAGACTGGCTGAAGCCATTTCTACAAACTGATAAAAGTAAAGTATCAGTTGTAATTCTTGAATCCTTCTTAGGTTAAAGAGCAACTTTATTTTACACCAAACCATATTTTAATGATTTTGAAGACATTGAATGTTGGAGTGAGTTTTGTGTTTTTTCTGTGATTTGATACTACTGAACGCATCCAGACAGATAGAACACAGGAACTGCTCTTAAGACACACGAGAATAAAAGTGAAAGTATCAGTGGTAGTTATTTAATGCTATCTCTGAAAGCTTATTTATTCATAGGGTTGTATTGGAATAGAGCACAACAATGTTTAACAATGTTCTATGCTTGACACGGAAACATTACATGTTATCTTTTACCAACTGAAAGATCGGACTGAGACTTTTCAAGGAATGTGAAAACATGCGAAAAACACATTTGGATACAGTTTCACATAACTTATTGCGACCGTAGGTCGCATTTACTACCAAAACCTCCACGGGCTGTCTGTGCGTCAGTCAGTCAGTCAGTCACACTTTTTCCCTGCTCATATCTCCGCAACCGTTGACCCGATCCATGCCAGATTTTGCACACACACTCCTTGACTGCCAAACTACAACCTCCAAGGACCCCCGGATGTAAAAAATGACCAAATGTGCTCACACGTCACACGTCACACGTCACACTTTTTCCCTGCTCATATCTCCGCACCCGTTGACCCGATCCATGCCAGATTTTACACACACACTCCTTGCCTGCCAAACTACAACCTCCAAGGACCCCCGGTGGGACCCCCAGATGTAAAAAATGACCAAATGTGCAAAAATGACCAAATGACCACCCCAACGGGGCTGCTCACGGGGAATTCCCGGGGACCACCGACTCCTGGTGCTCCAGAACGGATGCAAAAGTGGTGGCGCCCCCAGTGGAGGACCCCCTGCCACTGCAGCGCACATAAAATGCCGTAACTCGGGCTAGGAGCGTCCGGGAGAGTACCTATTTGTCCGCCAAGGCAACGCGGAGACCCCACCCCTCATTTCTCACATGGCCCTATTCTAGCGCCACCTTCAGGCCAATTTTTACAACACATTTTTGGACACTGCTCCTACAGTTTTTGCCCGAAAATCACGAATATCACTACACAGCATGTCTACACTCATGTCATCAACATGGATCAGGAAGATTTTGGAAAAACACATTTTTGCCCTATTTGTGGAGATAAGCCACCTACGGTCGCTTATCTCCCGATTAGGGAGTCTTACTGGTAATATTGTCTTTTTAGTGAATAATACATCTTTATCTGCTGTACTCACCTGTCTTTAGTGGTCTGTATTTCTGTTAAACTTCACCGCTTACTTTGTTTAGACTTCCTCCAGTTTGAAACTTCCTCCTTTTGCAATAGCTGTTAACCCTTCACAACCCCCACTCTTCTTTAATAAGAAGACTTTTATCCGATATTTTTCTGTTTTTCCATGTATTTCCATACCCATTTTTGCAAGGCCACGCCCACACCACAGGAAATGCATGGGAAAACAGAAAAATATTGGATAGAAAGACTTCTTATTAAAGAACATAGAGGTTACGGGTAATTATACAGTGCCGGCCAGTATTTAGACAGGTTTGAGACTTTATAAAGCACTTTGTTTGTGAAATCTGAATTTTTGTTTGTATAGGCTGCCCAATTCGCCTCCGCCAACCAAGGTAAATCCTCATCCATTACGGTCGTACGTCATGTTATCAGCGACCATCATGTTTTAGGGCTATATACCGGTATACTATCATGCATTCAATAACTGGATTTGAGTGTCTTTTGTTGTCTATGCTGTTTTGATTCATAGAAATAAATAATAATGTACATAAAAAGTACCTTATATACAGGATAGTTAAGTTTTTAATACCATATTTACACATCTACGAGCTTGTATATCAGCTATTTTCAAAAGGTTTGCCTCTTTCTTATATTATTTGACAATTTGGCCAATGTTTGACCAGTTTTTATATATAGTTAAAATGGTAAATGGTGCATATAGCGCCCTTCATCCAAGGTGTGCTTTACAGAGATTGTGCATTATATTCACTCGGCATTCACACACCGATGGTGGAGGAAACCATGCAAACCTGCACACTGGGAGCAACTTGGGGTTCAGTGTCTTGCTCAAGGACTCTTCCACATTAACTCTTTTTTATTATGTATTAAAAGTCCTTAAATTGTCACATTTCTGTCATCTGTGGACTGGGACCCCCCCTGGGGGTCCAGACCCACAGGTTAAGAACCACTGTAGGCCTACTAGGCCAGTGGTTCTCAACCTGTGGGTTGGGACCCCCAGGGGGGTCCCCAGATGATTAACTTAATGTGCAACATTGTTTTCTCTCTCAACAGTAAACAAACCAACATCAACTTTAAGTGTAGACTGTAGAGGGTATCCGCACATTTCTAAAGAGACAATTTAAGGACTTTTTAATGCCTCTAAAATGACAAATTAAACATTGGCCAAATTGTCAAATATTAGAGGAAATTGTGAAAATAGCCAATCTTCATGCTCATGATCTGCTATTTTCACAATAGAACCATACAAAATCTAATGCCTCAACTCTTATAGTGCTCCTCAGGGTGGGGGGTCCCCAGTTAAAATTTGATTATTTTAGGGGCCTGAAAAGGTTGAGAACCACTGTGGCTAGTACCATGAGGGGAATGGTGTCCAGGTTGACAATGCTGCCATCCACAGGGCACTAGGGGTCACTGAATGGTTGAAAATTATGTGAATCATAATTATGTGCCTTCAGTTAAAATCATCAGATCTCAACCCATTTGAACACCTTTGGATCAATATGTTGTTACACAGGCTACACTCTGTTTTCATTGTATACACTCCTGTATATTAAAATGATCTCATTTTCTAATGTTTGAATAGAATCTTAATTCCCATTAGAATTCGAATTGAATTCAGTCAATTGAAATCCTTTTGAAACATGTTCTCCCTATTTGGAATGTTAGGCTACAGTTTATTTCTGAGCTATATAGAAATAAAACACTTCCTGAATCCTGTCATTTGAGTTTGAGATAATTATGCTACATTGTTCTTTAAACCATATCATGGTTGAAACATGAACATTACACTAATAATACGGTACAATCATACACAGGTTAAAATTCCAAATAAAATAGACACTTTTGTGTTGTAGCCTAGTAGAAAGAAAGGACTACTTCCTCCGGCGGAGGGACTACCTGAGGAGGCGGAGTAATACACATCACACGGTACAGTACAGTCACCCCTGGCGTTATGACAGGCGGATTAGCGCCACATTTAAAACCAGACAGAGAGAGAAGTGACATTTAAATCATCTCCTGACAGACACCTACATGTCAGCTGTCAGAGAAATGAGAACGACAGGACTGACAGGAGTCACAGAGACAGGACCAGTGATTTTCAACTGTCAAGAGGTGAGTTAGTTGAGTTTTAGTTGTCTTCAAGTAGGCTATATTTACACTATAAGCCTTCGTGTAGAAAGCAGCCAGTAGCTTAATGTTAGTTTTTTATGATTATTAGGCCTACCAACGGCTAGGTCTTTCGCTCGAGCCACCTAATGTGGTGGCAGGTGCATGGCGTCGACAAATTAATTGCTGATTCGTTAGCCTATAATGTGGATAAATAAACGCATTTCATACACTAATTAGGCTATATGATAAGCTGGTTGTTGTCATGAATGATGATAATTATAATGTTTGCTGCAATGCAGTTGCAGACTAGCGAAAGCGAAGTCCCGCGCGAAAGTTAAAACTCGGTTGTCTGTTCGTGTGTCTGTGTCTGTGTGTGTGTGTGTGTGTGTGTGTGTGTGTGTGTGTGTGTGCGTGCGTGCGTGTGCGTGCTTGCGCTTCATGCACTGTACAAGGCAGGGACCAACAGGGACACGCACGGCATGTAGCATAGTTAACATATTGAATGTAGCTTTCAGCTTGGCTGTTGACAATGATGATAATTAAGGCCTAATTTGTGTTGTAAGTTCTATGTTCTAATTTATAGTAGCCTAGTGTGTGTAGGCCAGTGTAGGCCTGCCTGTGTGTCACTATCTAGTAGGCTACATGACTGATATCTTTCACCCACACTTCTTTCTTTCTTTCTTTCTTTCTTTCTTTCTTTCTTTCTTCCAGAGGACCAGACTTACTACTATTTATACTTCAGTTGCAGGCAGCAAGGATACAGAACAGTAGTAGGCCTACTACACCACTGGAGAGAGATGGTAATTTTTTTTCAAGATAGCATTATTCTCTGTTTTTGATGGTGAAGATTTTTAACCTGTTGGACTGTTTATTCATGTCATCATCATTCATTGCAAGTCTTATCTAGAGTTAAGGTGTTCTGCTTCTGTCTACAATCACTAATTAACTAAACCAATAATTATTTTTCATACATTTCAAGTGACTATAGACCGATTTCCTGAGCGACATTTCTGTGGTGTAAACAGTAATGTAAAGTAACTTGTAGCCTACATTTACTTAAAGGCCCGCTGACACCCCCCGAAATTGTAATAGTATGATACAGTAGGTCACGTGGTCTCTCTGAAAACGGTCTGAAACTCATGTCACAATGTTATCTGCCCCTCGCTCCCCAACAACAGCTGACCAGTACAGTAAGTAGTCTAAGTACAGTCAATTAATTTGATTTGCTTATAATTGTGCATTCCCACAATGACATTATAAACATATTAACTCATATTTTAAGATTACTTTTTAAAGTGACAGTACTCCTTTAGGTGACAGTACCTCTAACAATTTTGAGTATTTATACTTTACTTGAGTATTTCCTATTTTTTATCATTTTACTTCTACTCCAACACTGGCTGCGGTTTACACCGCGGCAATTGGCGGCGGCGGTCTCTACAGAGGAGCGCTCAGGAAACGGTCTAAATATCATGTCATCAATCAAACTAACAAACAAACAAAAACACAAAGACATACTTTGTCTTCTTAAAGATGGAGTTGTCAGTCCATTGTCAGCGCAGTGCTAATAATACATGCTAATATCCATCCATGTTCCATACAGCCTGTTGCCTGTGAGAGAAGTTGGCTTCTGACTGCATGGCGGGGGTGCTGGTTCAAATCCCTGGACCTGGAAGGTGAGTGGGTGTCCATGAGATTCTGTAGATGTACACGTCTATTGGCGAATAGTCAGTGACAATGCGCAGAACCGGAACTTTACAGAATGTATTTCTGGCGTACATGATACACGTGACCGGCACTGTTCCTGACCCTGCATTGGCAGAACTCTCTATACAAGGCTCTGGTATACATATACATATACATGGTGCATGCAGTGTACATACAGTACTACTAAATGTACACTGTACTTTAGCAAGGGTTCCCAATCTTTTCAGGCCGTGACCTCCCCCAAGTACTTGGAACGTAGATCGTCTCAATTTGGCCCATTTGGTAATGTATTAAAAAGATCTTAAAAGTCCTTAAATTGTCACTTTAGAAATGCGCATATCGCCGGTATACACTTATACTGCATGCATGTTGGTTTGTTTACTGTTAAGTGACCCAAATGCATTTGGGTCCCCATCTGGAATCAATGGGGATACATTTATTGTAATCAAATTATTGTCTAAGGAAAGTGACAAAAAACTAAAAATATTATTAAACTCAAGTCTCCATGGTGTGAGTAATCAATAGAAATAAAAAAAAAAAGTGATTTTGGGGGTGAACTACTCCTTTAAGCTAATCATCTGGGGACCCCCCTCCAGTTTGCGAAGTTGGGAACCACTCTACTATAGGCTACTGCTGTATGTACAGTGTATACACCATACATACAGTGTTCATACAATGCTGTACTGTAGGCTACTGTTTATTGCGACCGTAGGTCGCTATTTATATATGAAAACTTGCAGCTTCTGTCATGCTCCATATGGGGCGTGATCGACATCAGATCCCTGATGTCATCAATACATGTCCTTGTCCCTTTTATGCCCATATTTATGCCATATATGGAGATCTCTGATGCCATTAATATTAAGCCCATATCTGGGAATGCCCATATATGGACGTATTCTCAGTCTCATGTGGTCTATGACGTCAGACATCTATGAGCGTTCAGAGAACTTTAAGGGTGTAATGGAAGTCATATTTTTGAAAGGCTGGTATTGAGGTGATCCTGCAGGTGCCGGTTTAATGTATCGGAGGGCACATTTTCTTTATTTCATCCTTTCATCCTTGACCCTTTCTTTGCTGATACCAGCAATAGGTTTCTCTCTGACCCGTACTACTACTACTACTATTTCATCCTAGACTTTCTTTCATTAACACAGTCAAATTAGACACATTTGCAGTCAAATGATTTGCATGGTTTTGAATTGCGTGTGATTGATGATGTAAGGTTGGCCAATGTAGCTGTTACATTTGTGTGAGGGCCGACCCATACTCCACTTTTACCGTCATTAATTTGGCTGTTCAGTTGCTGCCCAGATTTTGTGACTCCCCGAACCGAACCGAATTCAATTCACTAAAAGTGGAGTGGAGTATGCATCAGCCCTAAGTGTTGAATGGGGTTTGTACAGGTGGACACAACACATTTCTGGGAAGGGAAGACAGAGTAGGCCTACTTGTCACGAGGCAACCGCAACGTGTTGCAGATGTTCTTTTACTGCTAAATGTGATGTTCTTTTCAACAAACAAGTACACACTGTCACTATCAAGTGTTGTTTAGCCTCAGGCCTAATCTACTGTACGGTATCACACTACTGATAGCTGCATCGGATGGTTGGAAGTTGGAACATAGCGCTGTAGTCACCATGCCAAAGAGGGGCAAATACACAAAGATTGATGTGTGTGTGCTGTGTGTGTGCTGTGTGTGTGTGTGTGTGTGTGTGTGTGTGTGTGTGTGTGTGTGTGTGTGTGTGTGTGTGTGTGTGTGTGTGTGCGTGCGTGCGCGCGCATGCATTCGGAGAGTGCAGAGAGGGAGAGGCAGCAAAGTTCCTTGCTTACCATAATGAATTAAGTCACATTTAGGTGTTCCCATGATGCTACTTGTTTGGTACTCTACCAAACTCTACTCTACGCTCTTTTGATTGCTGTGTTTCAATAAGGAGAGCCAATTAGTGTTTGAAGTTCCAATTTGTGATACAAACAATACAATGGCTTCCTTGGCTTTAAAATTGCGAAGGTTGAGAGCTAATGAGTTTCATCCGTCACACATGTACAATAGGGATGTTAATCGACGCATTATTTGCGAATCGACGCGTCACGGCCGAAAATCGACGCGTCGATCGACTTTTTTTCACTTTTTTTTCTGCTAAGCAGCAGCTGAGAGGAGAGCACAACGGCGCATTACTTTAAGCAACACAACTTATGCAGCTGCACCCATCAGAACTTGCATCAAAGCCCTAATAATAATTGCTCTTCCTTGCGTTAGCAGCACAGAGTATGTTCTCTAGAGACTAGAAGCAGAGTGACAAAGTCCATGGAACGTAGTACGTGGAACCCTCTAGCTGCCGCCTGCCGTGGCTATCACCCCAGGCTGGTGTATCAATGTGGAGCTTTTGTCTGCCCCGCTCTCCTTCCCCGACCGCGTCCACGGGTGTTTCGCATTAACGACGAGTAATGTATTTTGTGTTGTATTTATTGTCAATCTTGACAAAATCACTGCACACGAGGCGACGCTGCCAAGCGAGCTTTCGTGTCAAGCATGCATGCACACAGGCACGTAAACAAAACAAGTCAGCGCGCACTGCTATGACGCGCGCATCAGACCAGTCCAGCAGTGTTTCTCAACCAGTAGTCCGCGGACCTGACTAGCGCCGCATGCATGCGAATCTGCGATGCATGCATGCACAACACAGACATGCACTCGTCCCCGACACAGAGACCCACACACCGGTCCTCTCACATTTGGAAAACATTAACGCTTATAACGTTTTTGAAGCGATTAAAACATTTTTGGCGCAAAAACTTTAGAAAAATGTAATTAAAAAAAATAATAATAAAAAAATATTCGATTTTTCGACTCATACTTTTTGAGTCGCCGTGAGCATGAGTCGATTTTCGAGTCGATTTTCGATTTTTTTTCACATCCCTAATGTACAATGAATGGACTGAAAGACGCACTGGAGTGAAAGCATTGATTTAATTTAGTGTTGGTATTTATTCTGGAGGACGTGTTTTATTTTGTTTCAAAACTACATTAGCAGGGATGACAATAATTACATCTAAAGATGCTTCTCCTTCATTCACGTTTGGTGAATGTAGCCTTAATTGGCCAGGAAGAGTTGATGTCTTCAGGCGGTAACCATCGATCATCTGGTGTTTCTACGTTTGAACCACTACACCCTCCCGATGGCAGGGTCAGCAGTGGTGGCCAAATCACTGCCCATCTCCTCCTCCTGGCCAAGGCTAAACTCCTCTCTCCTGCACTATAGCCAACAAGAGGCTCCTCTTGGGAGGTATTGGGTGGGTCCCTCCTGAGGTCTTGAGGTGACACAGGTGTGTAGAGATCTCCAGTACTGTACAGTATAGCACAACATGAATGTGAAAGTAGTGATATGCTTGTGTCAAAATGTGACGAATAATAATAATAATTCATAAAAGTTTGGGCCATAATCGTGCAGCCCTATCATATGGGAAACTGTAATGACATTGATTCAAAGTGTTTTTGAATACATGATCATGTGCTTGTGAAATCTCTTTCTTGGATAAATAGAGCACTGAGATCGAACCTTGAACTGTGTTCAAGCAATAAAGGCTGTTAAGCCTTATAAAGTGATTAATATACTGAGATATGCCAGGGCTGTTTATTCATGACGAAGCTTGCAGAGTAATGAAAAACAGACTTACAGCGCAACAACGGGAACTTTTTCTGTGAAGTACAGGAAAGTACTAGTTTTTATTCCTTCATAATCAAACTTCACAAACAGCTTGAACTTGTACAATACCTCAGAGTGAAAATTACAAAAAAAGTGCTGGTAACATTTACAAAAATCATCCTTACTTAGCAACAATCAGTTTATTCTTCCACACTTTTTTTAGTCTTTTGTATTAAGGCTTAATACTTCTGTATAAAGTATATGCAAGATAAGTCTTCACAGTTTTTCGAAAAAAGTCACAATATTATGTAACATAATGAAGCATTTTTTTACGGCTATTTTCTGTATAATAACAAATACACATCACTGGTAAATATATGTGAAATACAGGGCTTATTGTAAAATGGCAAGTAATGATACTGTTTGCTGAAATAACTTGCTTCCACACACTTGTTATAGGAAAAGGTTGACATACCATTTGCTTTTTAACTGAAGTAGGACAGAAAGAAAAGAAAGAAAGAAAGAAAATGAGAAGTTATATTAAACACTTGGGGGGAGATCGCCTCCAAACCTTTGGCACATCCCTTTAATAAAACAATTTTCACCAAAAAACAGGAAAAATGATTAATTTTGGAAATCATACGCATGAATGGAAGATTAGCTAAAAAACTCTCATAAAGTGAAAAACATGCTGTGTAGTAAGGTGCTAAATCAGAGATATTACAGATATTACGTCAGCCTGTTTTATCTTTTTTTTAATCCCCCCGCCCCACCATTGGACTGACATGAATAAGGTGCATTTGTAAGACTCAAAGCATTTAGGCCTTTTCTCTTTAGATGTCAACACAAACATAAGTTATAAATACAAGTTTACAACAAAAAAAAAGAAAGGAAAAAAATTAAATCAGTTTGACCAAATAGTCTCAAGGCGACCTCATATACTCATGCATTCCCATGGATTTCAGAAGAAAAAAAGAAAATGAATATCTCTACTACAGTTTTGTAGCTGTCCAGCTGTGGTGGTGGTGGCATGTGAAAACAAAAAGCCATATTTGTATTATTCATGGTATGTGTAATTTTGTTTTTGTTTTTGTTTTTTTGCTATTTTTTTCTTTCGTTTTAATTTTTTATTGTATTTTTTTCTTTTCTTTTTTTTTTTACTGTGGAAAGTTGTCGATGACAAGAACTCGAAAGAGTAAAGTAGATGGAATCGTAAAAAACTGAATGCATAACTAAGCCAAGATATTCACAAAGATCCTCTATAAGCTGCACTGGTTTACACAGGTCAACAGATGAGAGCTCTAGCCCTAGACTTTACCAAAGTTCACCCTCATGCATACTGTACGGCTTAAAGTGACGCAACAAGCTTGCTTAAATAGTCTACATCACAAAAAAGGGAAAAAAAGCAATTTGGTTTTTAGTGCAAACACAATTGGCTGGCTTTTCAGCTTCTCAATAATAACAAAGCTCACCAGGGAGATTACAAGAAGGCACATACTTATGCTTCCTCTAAACATACAAACATATTTTTTTTTTAGTAGACAAACCGGCAACACCTTTTTTCAACAACGCCACAACGCAACGGTGGAGAACAGGAAAGCTACTATAACGTCCAGATAAAGACGGTGGAAAAGTTTGCTGTCGTGAATGATTGAGGATTTTCTTTTTTCACACGTGTTTGATTCGACAAAATGGGAGACATCGTGGGGGGTCTTTTGTCAATGACCTGTAATAGCTGAAAGGATCGTGGATTATGGTACAGTTCAGGTGGACACGCACGTTTTCTGCGTGGTCAGTGATGCTGTTGTGTATAACAAAATGTGCATTTTGATTCATCCGTTGTTCCAAAGAATTATCTCGTTGTTTCAACTTTAAAGCATTTCTTCTTCTTTTCTTTTGTAATGTCCCAGGAAACAAAAGCACTCTAGGTGACCAAATATGCCTAAATATATACTATATACTATATATAACACAGTCGTTTACAAACAAAAGCATGTGCGTCAGTGGACAGTCGAAGCATGTTAACTTGATGGATGGTGTGGTGGGCAATGTTTTGGTATATCACGTCATTTTTGTAATGCACAGCCATTTGATGGATGGCATTGTGGTGATGATGATGAAGGATGATGGATGATGGCATTTTAATATTGAGCGGGGTCACATACAAGTACATCCTCTCATTAAAAAGGATTCACACACAAAGCTGTTAGATTTGTCCCAAAAAAATAAAAACACAATCACAGGAGGAAACAGTATTTTAAAGTGTTAATGCCCCGTCTAAACTGAACACTAACACTATCATATAGGACAAGGATTAGGGCAGCCAGGGTCAAACCTCAGCCGTTGACAACAAAATGTATATATATCGAAGTTCATGTGTATTCCAAAAGCCAAGATATATAATTTGTAATATATAAACAAACAAATGAACGAACAAAACGACAACAAACAAAAAAAACTCAAATCCAAAACTTGTTGAATATCACCAATACTCATAATTTGCCCTTGCGGGGGCATGAAAACTGATTTCATAACGGGTTTAAAAAGGTGTTGAGTGAGCTGAATTATATTGCTTTTTTTAGGTAAAAAGAAGACCAAAATAAGTCTAGTGCAAATCTCTTTTCTGTTTTGATAAGTGGTAAGTTGGCGTTTACAACGTAGATTAAGAGCATACCAGGTGATTTTAGTTAATTGGATAGCTGTCAAGTGGTATCCCTTTGGATGTTTAAACAAAATAATTAAAATAAGAAAACAATATTCAAGAGAACAGTACAGGTTTTTAGAGGAAGTTTAACATAAAACGGTTTCAATATTGTTACCAGCTCCGTGCCGCGCAACAATTTTGGAAGGAAAACCTGATTCGTTTATAACCTTAACATGTGTGTTGTTAATAACACATCCCCAACAATTATGGAAGTGCACAGCAGAAATGAAATATCCATTATTCTGACACCTATTTGATTCGATGAAGGGTGACCTTGTCTTTTAAGTCACCGTGTGTTTTTTTCTTTTCTTTCTTCTGTGTAACTGGGAGAATGTGCTTCTGTGTCTGTGTGTGAGCCTGCTAGTGTCTGTCTGTGCTAAGGATGCAGTCTGTGCCGCGGTTCTGTCCTAAAAAATACAGCTCTCTCTCTCTCTCTCAACTTGGAAATGTTGGAAAACTCACTCCCCAGTCCAGTGTTTGACAAGTCAAATTATAAAACTTCCTTGCACGTTACAATAAAAAATATATATATAATAGAAAACAAAAAAATAAAAACAACCTTATTCCCCTACTTAAAAAAAAAAGAAAAAAGATAACAGCAGTCATTACATTGTTCAAACAAGCTTGTTTCATAACAGTAAAAACAATAAAATATAAACCAACTTCTCGGAGCATAAATTAACAAAGACAAACTCAGAAAACACACTACTGCAGCATATGTTTTAGGGTTGCTTAGTTGTGATGTTAACTACTTTTTTTTTTTTTACTACAACAGCTCCACTTCTGCCACGTTCATATCCTGTAGATGTATTTTTAGGGTTATAATAATAATAAAATAGCAAGCTAAAGTAGGCCACACAGCCCCAACAAAATATACACATATTCATAAGCAACGTCTCATCATAGTTCAAACCCAAGTGCATTTCTTTTTCCTTTTTACAAAAGCATCTACATATAATAATAATATGGCAGCAAAAAAAAAAAAAGCTTGAAAGTCAAAGGATGTGACAAATCCTAAGCTTCTATTAAGCAAGGGCACGTTTAATTTCTTGATTTGTCGTTAAAATAAAATTGTACGTCAATGTCTAAGAAATGCGACCTTACTACAGGTTTAGAAAACGTGTCCCGTGGTGGATTAATGTCGTGTAATAGTTGAACAAACAGAATGAAAGATATACAGCAGATAAAACGAAGAATTACCTCCCTCACCCAGTCAGTGAGAAGATGCGCCAATGCAATTTGACCAAAGGGTTTACATTCTTGGATGTACTGATATTAGAAAAATATAGTATATTGTGTATTTTTTTATTTTTTTTGGTGAATGGTTTTTGATGTGTCACAGATTTGGACAACATTAGGGTGATTATTAAAAGTCATCTTGAGAGAGTTTGGTTCTTTATCAAATGAATCAATACGTACGTTTTTTTTTGTAATGAAAACTTAAGCTCAGAAGATGAGCCGTTTTGAGTGAAGACGTGACTTGAATTTGCTGACTTTAAAGTTGCATGTCTCGTTGTTGTTGTTTTTTGGCTTAATAAAACGATCTACAAAGATGTGCAAAAATAACATCTTGGTCCATTTCAAGTATATAAATTGATGAATTTAGTCTGGAGGTGATCTTCTACTCTGTTAGTATACTAGTTTAAGGGATAAGTTTAGACTGAACATAAAGATGTGATTTAAAAAACAAACAAAAAACTAAGAGCAAAATTGTATCAAAGGTAGACTATTATCTGGGTTGAAAAAAGGTCTACTAACTACGCCAGTGGTTTCCCAACCTCTCGCTGGATCAGAGTTCACTTTGAACATCTCGAATCTGACCGCTGAACGTCATGTTCGGTAGTCAGATGGGTGGGCCGGCAGGGCCGCATGGGTGCCTGCATTTTCAGAGCATCTTTATGTTTTAATGATCAGTCAATTGATCATTCTCCCCCCCCCCCCCCAGCTCGGATCAGTTTCCTATTTATTGGTATATCACAAAGAAAATGCATGCCCCCCCAGTACATTAAAGGAGGCATCCTGACCAAAACACATATAGGATTAAATCTGCCTTTTATCATACCCCTTCATATCTGCTTTAGTCAATTTTTTTTCATAGCTGCCCCTGTTGCTAGATTTCGGCTGCCCCTGTTGCTAGATTTCGTGATTCTAACACGGTGGATTGTCATACCGCTAGTGCGGTTATTTCTTTAGCTTCACAGTTAGTATTTTTTTTATTGGATCGTGTTTACACAACGTCCTGAGACCAACCAAACCGCTGTTTTGACCTGACAGGCACCCTTACTTGTCAAACAGACGAGAAGATCCTCTGCTCCTCCCCTCCCTTTCTAGGCTCTCCTATCTCTGCTCTGGTGCAGAGCAGAAGCCGTTTGACAAGTAAGGGTGCTTGTGAGTTCAAAACAGCGGTTTGGTTGGTCTCAGGACGTTGTATAAACACAATCCAATAAAAAAATACTAAGTTTGAAGTTAAAGAAACAACCGCACTAGCGGTATGACAATCCACTGTGTTAGTTATGAGAGGGCCCACGAAATCTAGCAACAGGGGCAGCCGAAATCTAGCAACAGGGGCAGCTATGAAAAAAATCAGGTATGAAGGGGTATGATAAAAGGCAGATTTAACCCTATATGTGTTTTGGTCAGGATGCCTCCTTTAAATCGTAGTGTTTTGCCTATTGTTATTTGGTGGGGAGGTCCACCTGCAATACCCTCACGGTCCACCAGTGGGCCCCCGGCCCACAGGGTTGGTTGGGGGAGTCGCTGGTGTAAATCAGTGAAAGCCTCAGTTATACTTTAGCGGATCTAAATAGCAGATCACAGCTGTCTGTGAGCTTGTAAATCTGCTATTTACGGGCATGCAACACTAAGCGTGCAACCGAAGTATAAATCAGGCTTTGGGCGGTTGTAAAAACGTACATAGTTATCAGTCAACTACGATGATGTGTTGTCAGAGACAGAGAGACAGGAACGATGCAACATTTACAGTCTAAATACATGTGTTTTACATGCAATAGTTTACATCACAGCTACTCGAGTCAGGTTTCATTTTGCTGTTTTGTTGCATTTCTTTATAAAAAAACGAAACAAAACGAAATGCTATTTTGGTCTAAAGAGGCAAAATTAATCAACAACACCACAAGACTAAGAGAAAGACAACCGATAGTGATTAATTAAGTGACGAAAAACACAAGATGCTTCTTTCACGAGCACCTTGCCATAGTTACACGAACAAAAAAACTAAAAAAAAAAAAAAAAAACTAAACAAAGACTAAAAACTATTTTAGGAATCTTTGCCAGATTATTAGAGGAACCAACAAGTTGATATAACCATACACTTAAAAAAAAAGAAGAACAAAAAAGAAGATAAATGTATCTCCACTAAAAAAGTCCATAAAATGCTTTTTTATCCTAAAAATTATCGTACCAGTCTTTGGTATTCATGAAAGCAAACGTCCTACTAAACATCTACAACGACAGGGAATTCGTTCCATTTGACTTCTACACTGCTCAGCATGGCCCCTGTTTGTTTGTTTGTTTGTATGTATGTATGTATGTTCACCCACCACCACCTAGCCAGGGATCCAGGCTGATTCGCTACGTTCGTATCAGTCTGGCCAGGGTCCAATAAGAGGGCTGAACCAGAACTAGAACCAGAACTTTCCAGAACCAAGAACTCTCAAGAACCTGTGAAGTTCCAGGACCAAGTTCCGCTTACGTTTCCATATAACCAGACCTAACCGGGTCCGGGAAGATCCCAAAAAAGAGGTGCTGGCCCCGCTCATACGTAGGTTCCCGGAACTCAAGTTTAGTACTACCTCCAGAGCAGGACCTAAAACCAGGTCTGAAACCAGGCCGTGCACTATGGAAACAAAACCAGAACCAAAAAAATAGGTTCAGGAATTTCTGGTTCCACCTCGTAGTGGAAAAGCTGACTTGTGTTTCCACTACGTAGGCAAGTCAGGAAGTGACTCCAGTTTCACATTGGACAACACTGGTCCCGCCCCCCTCCACGGACCAATCAAAAGCAAGAGTCATTTTCACTCGTTTGGGCACATCAGAGATGTATGGGAGGCTTTACAGACAAAAAACGCCAAACGTAGCAAGCAGGCTGGATCCCAGGCTAACTAACCACCACCAACCCTGTCTGAATCCCTACAGCATTTACTCTACATGTTGCTATGTCCATCATGACATATACATTATTACATGTTGGGTTCTGGAAACAGTGTCCAACATCACAGTAAAGGAGTATTATTGTTTTTTTTTTTACATTTTGTTTTTTATAGCGCTACACCCTATAAAAGAGACACTAGTGCACATCTAAACTGTGGGCAAACGGAAGGATAACTTAATGTACAGCATGTTGTCTAGGTAGAACTAGTCAATGACGCGAGCGTACAGCTTTGCCATGTTTGTAACGTTACGACAATCTGGCGACCAGTTTTTGTGTGGAGCAATGATGTTGTGGTTAAAAAATAACCATACCTGTACAGTACTTGGGAAAGTCCGATTTTTTTTTACTAGGCATCGGGATTCTTTTATTACTACGGCATAGCATTAGCTGGATTTTAATGATAATAATAGCAGGCAATGTTTGCTATCACACGATCAACCACCCAACATTATGTGTCAAAAAAGGTTTTAAGCGTTACTTAGAAATCACCTTCACAATTAAGTCTGTTAAGTGTACAGTATAAAATGTAAGCCAGAATAGGCTATAGGTGGTGGAATGTTCCAGACTATATAGGAATGCATATTTCAGGTATGCTGCACGTGTCTATTATAAATAGTCTTTCCATAGAACCTTACTTAGCTGAACACTTTTGACAACTGATGTCTTACGAACACACAGAGAGGGATCGATCTTTAACCTTTAGAAAAAGTAAATCACAACCAAGCCTCCTTCATTATGTCAAAAAACAAGAGGATTACTTTCTATGATGGCCTTATTATTATTCTTTTTTTTTAATTATTTTGTTAAGTACACTTAATACTGTGTGCAGGTTCTAAATTAAAATCCCTTCTGTGCAATGTACTTACAAGGGTGTAACATACTCAACACCACAACGCAAACAAAACTTTACAAATGCATTGTGCAATAGAACAGTAAAGAAAAACAAAGTTTCTATTGTTGGAGTTGGACCCTTGTAAGTGCATTGATAAACATCGGGGGAGATTTTCCATTAAGGAATTTAAATGTGAGTGTGATTGTGATGTTTTTCCATAGGCTACAACATGCAGGCTAAGGCCATTTGCAGTATTATTACCAAAAAGGATTATGCACTATTGTTCCAAACCTGTTACGTACTGTAGAGCAGTGGTTCTCTTAAAAAAAAAAAACTTTTAATTTCAAGGAAACCCCCGTAACTCTGAGAGTTACTTTGAGAACCTCCTCAAAGATGCCCCTTTTAAGAACCACTGCTGTAGCGCCACACATACTGTAAAAAAAGCAAGGTCTTTCCCTATTAAGCAAAACGCTGTTGAAAAACGACTGCATGCATTGCTGACAACGTTCTATTGATGTGTACTAGGCTATTAGTCTAGCCTGTCTAACCATGAAGCTAAAAACGTTTACGACATAGTACTCTGGTAGGATTTGTGACATGGATGGTTGGTTTGCTAAAAAAATAAAAGAGACTTAAATGGGTAGCTTGATAATACATACACACAGGGAGAGAGAGAGAGAGACAGAGACAGAGAGAAAGCACCAAAGTGATTAGTTAATATCTGGAGATGCTTTGATTGTGTGTTTGTGTGTGTGCTGTGGTAAAGATAGTATCCTAACCTAATCTAGTCTACATATATGGTCATAAGCTGTACATCACTTGGAAAATACCTTTGTGCCCGTTTGTCTGTGTTACTGTCGGTGATAATAACTTATTCTAGGTGTTTGTTATAGAGTTAGACAACTAGGCTGCATTTTATTTATGTTCTTCATGGTAAACTGTTGAGGGATTAACTGTATCACATTGCCTATCAAATGCTTTATTGTGATAATTATTATTATTATGTGTGTATGAAACTAAACCTTCTCTGACTGAAATGGTTACGTATTTATTTGCCGTTAATCACAATAGCTGTTGTTATCTCAGTGGAACGCTGTGTTATGGAGGATTTAAAGTTCCAAAGTAAAGGTAGTCACTATTCTTTGATAGGATTGCTTTTTGAATGTTTGTGACAGTGCTGTCAATATACAGTAACAAACTAGCTGTGAAGTTGCGCAATTTAGTTATGTATTTATCTTTTAAACCCGGTACACTACTTGATTGATGTCTAAGAGAATAATACTGTATATTATGTTCACAGGGGCATTATAACAGTTATAAGTCATTTTACTGTATCTGTACAGTATGTTCATCATCATCCCCAAGCTTGTCCCAGTTCTGAAAAAGGTCCTGAACGATCCACAATACTTCGTTTACCGTTTGAAAACGTTGCTAAGCCATAAAGAGAGAACTTGCCCCAAATGACATGAAACTTTTGTACATTAGAAGAAGATTGTACATGCGCATGAGTGTGTGTGTGTGTGTGTGTGTGTGTGTGTGTGTGTGTGTGTGTGTGTGTGTGTGTGTGTGTGTGTGTGTGTGTGCGTGAGACATTCATAACATCCGGTGTAAAACCCTGGCTCGTAACTGTACAGTACCGTTGTTTCCTGTAGAGATTGGCACATTTCCTGGGGCAAGCTGCCCAGATCACACACATGTCACACGGGTGTTCTTATTTTTTCACTCTCAAAAAGCACCTGCAATGTACTGCATTTAAAACTACATTGCAGTGCACATCATGGGGTGATCAACTGCTTGCCTCCAGTGAATTTTTATTTTTGTTTATTTTCTGTTTATTTTGTTGCTGAGTGAGGTCAGCAGACAAAGTGAAGTGAGTGAGATGAAAAAACCTGGATGAAATGTGCCAATCTCAACAGGAAACATCTGTAGATGCAGGAGTAATCATGCCATAGTAATGATAATCTCCGTAAAAAATGAATCTGCTATCATAATGTTCTTAGTGTGGATAAACTTATAATGCAAATACAAAGGACACTGTCATTCTGTCTGGGTGAACACACTGGCTAAAAGGATTCCTATGTAATCAAAAACTGATTATCCAGCCAGAATGTCACCCAATATTTACACTGTGCTTTACCATCAAAATGTCACTGCAGATTGCATTCCCGTTGGCTCTGAGACCGCTGTCTCACTGTGTGGCCTTTTCAAATCCAAGCTGTATGCAAATTAGTGGGCGTGGCCTATCTGCCATTTAGCAGAAAGCCCTGTATAGGGCACCCACTAATGACATATCGTCGTTGTCGGGTGGAAACCTCGTATCTCCAAGTTTCAAATTTGTATGTTTTTTCGCTAAGTAAAGCCTCGTCATACAAGGCCGTTGCACAAAACTAGTGAAAACAGCAGATCTACAAGCATACAACGCCTCGCGGTGCGAGGCGTTGTGTGCTTGTAGATCGGCTGTTTCACTAGTTTAGTTAATTTTTTAAATGATAAATACAAAACGAACGCTTTTGGACATACAAGGTTTCCACCCGACAACGACGATATCCTTGTTGCTGGACACAAACCTCTTATCTCCACTATCCCTTTGTGTTTGTTTTGGGGGGTAAATTAACACCCTACTTGATCACACTACAGTGTCACACAAAAGCATCGAAAGTAGCAGATCTACAAGCTCCAAACGTGTTGCGAAGCGACGTGTTTTGCGCTTGTAGATCTGCTACTTTTACATTTTTAATCCTGAAAAGTAACTGTTTTGGAGGTTTCCACCCGACAGGGACGATATACAAAGATTTTTATGTTATTTTATCTTGATCTCATTGTTAGCGTTCTGAATTAAAATCAGCTAAAAGAAGTTTTAATTTTTCTGCCGGAGAATTTAAGAATATATACTGTATATTAAATTGGTAACATGGCATCCCATATTAAAAGGCTGTATTGATTCATGGTACAGTATGGTGTTCTGAATAAAAACCACCACCCCATGCCACCCAAAATGTCCCTTTTACAAAAGATCAATATTCTTTTGTAGGGGAGGCTCTCTCCATTCCGACATGTCGCCACTCCGAAATTGACTTCTTATTGTCGGAGTGGCGACACTCCCATGGGCCTAAGGTTTAGGGTTAGGGTTAGAGATAGGGTTAGTGTCGGAATGGAGACATGTCGGAAAGGAGACATGTCGGAGTGGAGAGATGCACTCCTTTTGTAGAATGTTTTGCTCCTTTTTAAAACTGAAGTGAAATTTATTTTGTGGTTCACTCTGTATTTGGGATTTGGCTCCCCCTGCTGCTGTTAATGTGCCAGTTCACTGTGCCCAAACCATTCATTCATTGCTTTAATGACAGGGTTTCGCCTCCTAGGTTTGTACACAGCTTGAATTGAAAACAAAAGAATTACCCTTAAAATGTCAAAGCAGTATCCATTCCAGACAGAAAGAACACGGCAAATTTTGTATATCTTTTCTTTGATAGAAAGTCTATTTCTTGTCAAATGTTTTAACTTTGCAATATCATATTATGGCATGGTTATTTCTGTCACTACGGGTAAAAAATAAGAAATCTCTTATGTGCGTTTTGAACCTTTGAATCCTCCATAATGTATTGGTATACTAGCAGAATAAGAAGAAAAGAAACTGCAGATGCGACCTCTATGGATAGATGAATATGAATAGCACTCTGTTATAGGACACACCCATGACCAGCACTAACTGTTGCAGTAGCTAGTTAGCATATTATATAGCATTAGCATCGTATCTGATAGACCATCATGTTGTATATACTGTATAATGTGCAATGTAGGAGAGAGAGAGGGAAAACAACTGAATATTCTGTCTGTATACATATGTTAGCTGTAAATAAGTACTAATAGGCACTTGACAGGGCATTCCCTCACATCCAAAAAGATACTGTATTATGTTCTAGCTGCTGTTTGTTTGCGTGTCTGCATCAAACTGTCTGAAAAAAACATAGTTTTATCTGTTGTAGAGTTGGTGCTTCTTCTTAAATAGAATATTTGTACTGTGGTATAAACTGTAGTTTGACGGAAAAAGAAAAATGCAGTCAACTGTTATCTCAATGGTTTTACTTTACTAGTACCTCTAGTTTTCTTAACTCTGACGTTTTTCAAGCTAAAATATAAATCTGAACTTTATGGAGAGAGAGAGGAGTAAGATAGCATGTCAGTCGGACAGAAAGACAAGACAGATGGACGGACAGACGGACGGACGGAAAAACAGACGTGTCCTTGTCTGAAATCCCCCCCCCCCCCCCCCAAAATCCCACCCTCACTTAGCGTGACCCTCACTCAACTCTCGCCATTACAATCCTTCAAGAATGTTCTGCAAAACAATCTCCATCTCATCTCGCTGCAGCTATCTCACGTCAGGTGAAACGATTCAAGTCCTGCGGAATGGGTTTTGTGCATAGCAAGCAAACTGCAAAGTGTTGCGTGTATGTATGTATGTATGTATGTATGTATGTATGTATGTATGTACATACAGTATGTATGTATGTATGTATGTATGTGATAAGAGATGAAGCTATTGTTAGGGCTGGGGGAAAACCGATATTTTAGGTTAATCGAATAACCGATAAGCAAGTTATATTTTCATTAATGTGTTCATTTTAATGAATTGACAGGGATAATTCTAATATATATATCTTTTATAATCAACTAAAATGGATTAGTCTGCTTATTAAGCACTTGGCCCCGTATTAAAACGCCACTGTACAACGGTGGCGTACAGAAATAGTCAAAGCAACTGATCTAAAGGCTTTGCCGCATTACTCTTTAAATAAATATATAATCGTTCATTAATTGTAATTTATCATGTGCGGGTCGACCCATAAACCCTGCGGTGTGGGCCAGATAGGGCGGGTCAAGAAATGTTTCCCTTCCTTCGGGCGGGGCGGGTCAAATTATTCATAAATGCGGGCCACCTGCAGGTCATGCACCCCCCCCCCCCCTCCCCCAAGATTAGCATCACTAATTGTAATCATACCACCCAGCCCTAGAGGAAAATATGTGTAATTAACATGACCATGATCAGCAGAAGAAAAAAATATATATATCCCTGCGGACTAACCAACAACAGGTAGTGAAATAACGAAGCAGGAAGAAGATTAAATAAACACCGCATGAAAAAATGACAACGACGTTGCGTGTTTGCACACTAAAATAAACATGTAACACATTACAAATAGCTGCAGGCCTCAACTAACTGTTCAATAGGTTTAGTTGCTGAGAACGGACACGAAACTAGAAACTACACAAACACGTAGTTTCACAAACAGAAACAGAAATGAAGGGACACGAGGACAGCACAAAGTAAAAACCCTGAACGACTAGAAGAAGCGTGTCTTGAGGACGAATAGGCCTAAACTGGCACACTTTAGAAAAGTTTAAACAAGGTGAATTAGAACAACTACAGCAATGAACAGATGAAGGTGTGTGTGTATACTGTATATGAATGAACAGATGATGCTACTATGGCAGGGAACAAAAGTCTGGGCAAGCACTATTAGGCTGTGACATTCTGTAATGTTGTCTTCTGATTTACTATCAAACTACTATGCAAACTAATACCCTATACAGGACAACCAAATTAGCCCTCATATGGATGAACGTTAAGTTGGGCTATTTGCGATATTCCAGAAATATACTGTATTATATATGTGGTCTGATGTTGTAATTTTCAAAGTAAAAAAATAAATTAAACGGAAAACAAACCAAAACACACAGAGCTACTTGACCTACCATTGAAACAAAATGACACCATGGAGCTTGACGGGGGGAAAGGAATACTCATCTAGCTACAGTCGAGATAGTGCATATACAGTATGTCTTACACCGAAAGAAACTCAGATCGGCCGCGAACCGACCAGGTGCAGCGGAGGAGCGCCACAAAGGAATGCTAGGTTTCGCTGAATACGTACGTACGTTTTTTTTACACACTCACACACAACCGACACAACAAAATCATTGTCTCTGCCTTTTTTAGCTTTTTCCCAATCAGCCTACACAATGACAGTTTTGGCAGTGTTTTTTTTTTTCTTCTTCTTCTTTTTTTTTAATAGTTTTTTTTAGTTTTTCATACTTTAAACCATTGTTACTGAGAGAGCAGACAACACACATCCACAATTTCTGTGAGCAATACTGTTGGAAAAAGAAGATCTCGGGCAGTTGCTCATAACATAACTCTATGTAGTGCATTGTCTGTTAAGGCAAAAAAGAGATTATCCTCCCCGTGCTGTGTATATACACAAATATAGCACTAGCATGCAGCAATAATTGCCAGAAACACCTGGCAACAACAGCTACGGATTAAAAACCATACAATAGAAACCATACGATTTAGGCTTATATGTACACACCTATTAGGAGACGTACCCACTCACAAAAGGCCAACAATTTTGCTACTTTTTATCGAGGACCAAAAAAAACCTCAAACCATTTTCACTGACCAGATGTACGCTTATTTCCTTTTTTTTTCTTTTTGGGATGTTTCAGCCCGATTTACGCTTTGTCGCACAAGGGGCGGCGTCGGGGCAGCGAAAACCTCAGACTTACAAGCTCGCGAGTCGCAACGCATTGCATCATCCGCGGCACGCTGTGAGCTTGTCGGTCTGCTGTTGCCGTCGCCGCCCCCCGCGACGCTCTGGTGCGACGGAGCGTGGATTAGGCGAATATGTGCTGGGTTGTTGATTTCATCAGCGACCTGAATTAATCGATAGCTGGGCTTATTTGTGTTTGTCAAAATGCTTTTCATTTCATCACCTCCCTGTTCTGTCATTTTTATCTATAATAATAGTGAAACATGCTTTCTGGAAGCAGGACTCCCATAGCAACGCAATAGTCATCGTATTTTCGCTTTCACTATTGATGTTCCAAAAACATTACGTCTTTAAAAAAATAATCAGGGGCCGGCGAAGTCATCGGTTGTTGATCTTTCTAGCCTATACTGTATATCGTCGAATGTCACACACAAACGATTTATTAGCCCATGACGTTTTTTATAGAAAAGCTGCTTCTCGTTAAATATCTGCGCTGCATATTGCAAAGGAAGCCCTACAGTTAAGATATTGAACTTTTTCAACAGTTGGATTAGGCTAGATATCATAATCGCACACGGAGAGACAGCCACGGACCGACAAACACACACAGAGGAAGGGACACAACTGCGAACAACTGACGTTTACACATTTTGCTGCATACAATTGTCTCCCCCGAAATCCGTTATATTCGCAAAGAGACATCTTCAAGGACACATATATTGTATGTTCACACACACTATTATAATTAATTACTGTGACTATTTTTATCATCATTATTATTATTGTTATTGGTAATAATAATGATAATAAAAACTTTTTTTTTCTTCTCTTTTGTTTGGCTTGGATGCTTTCACAGGAAAAGTCTGCATCTGTTGTCTCATGTATGCGATCCGATAATGCCTAACATATATTATATATGTCGAAAATAGCAGATCTATGAACTCACGACGTTGGGTTGTCAGATCTGCTTGTAGATCTGCTATGTTTCGGCACGGGGCACCATCGTACGAGGAAGTATAAATTAGGCTTTAACTGTAAATAGGGGACTGACTATATAAAATAATAACGTATTCAAAGATAAATAAAATAAAAACAGACCGACGAGCACACTCAATATTACACAATTTAAAAACGAGAAACAAAAACGAATGCTTGCATTATTAACACGGCACAAGTATATAGGAAATTTGCAAGCACTAAACAAAAGCAGAGAAAACGCTGATTTACTTATCGAATAAACTGGAACAAAGCTATTCTACTCTACAACCAAATATCAGATAATATATATATATATTTATAATATATAAAAAAAAGAAAAGCTTCCTCTGTTTCTAAAACTATGAATAACTCTGGTAACAGTAGTGCACTTATTGGTTTAAGCAGTGCAACATATATGCAAGAAAATTATGCAGTCCACTTATCAAGATAAAAAAAAAAGTATTCTTTCCTTTGAAATTGAATAAAATCATAGAAGTTAATTTAAGGACAAAGAAAAAACAATTCAATATTAAGCACAGGCATCTTTTTGAAGAAAATGTGCAAAAAATAGCACTTTGTTTCTGTGTTGTTGTTTTAATATATCTACTGCGTGTCCTTTTGGACAGCCGTACGTGGTTAGTTAGCTGTTATGCTTTTGAGAAAATGACCACCGAAGGGTGTTTACGGCACACACAAACAAGCAAATCCTTCAGATTGCAGTTGTAGGCAGTTACTTTGCGTGAGCGTGCGTGCGTGTGTGTGTGTGTGTGTGTCCTGTTTTGGATCAAAAGCAATTAAATAAAGAAGCAATTTTAAAACAACAGAAATGAGCCTTTTTCTTCTATAAGTGATGTGATGTGTGACTTTACAACCCTTCTCCTACTAAAACCTTCCAAATAGTATAGTTAGCTGTAGCCTACATGCTACGTCTAGGTTTCAGGAGAAACCTGGAATGTATACCATTTGTCTTAGCAATGTCGGTCTGCAACTTTGTGTGGTATGTATGGGTCATAGCACGAGTTTCACATCAACCACTTTTTCACCCAGAAAGTTTTGGGTCTTCCCCAAATCTTCAAAATGTTTCGGTGTATTTTGCTTAACACATTTAGGGGGTGTTTAAGTGGTTCATGTTTCTGTGTGTGTGTTCGTTCTGTTCAGTATTTCGCTTAACTTGACTGCATTTCCCTTTCAAAACGTTGCATGCCATTTTGTTTCCACCAGGGGGAGCTGAGGCCCCGGCTATGAGGCGCATCAGTTCCCCCTCTTTGCTATAAAACAGCTTAGCAGTATTATTGAACAGGTTCTTAACATGGGTTCCAGGAAGCAGAAGAATAGTATTGAATTTTCCTTCTTGTATTTTCTTTTGGGGGGGGGGGGGGGGTTCGAAGCAAATCCCTCCCTCTTTAGCACTGGGCCAATCGACAGCTGACTTCAACCCCTGACATATGATGAGATTCTCAAACGATAACCACGTTGTAGGCCACTCGATAACAATAATAGTTATAACAATGACAAATCCTGCTGTAATCTGCATCTCATAACAGTCAGGTGCAAGTTAATGAGCAGCAATATTGTCGGAGAGAGCCTTGTCCGCGCATACGCAAGCCTGCCTGCCATAAAACTACTGCACTGTGAAATCCCCAAAGTGTTAATTTAAGTCTAGTCGAGGATAGAAATGGAACCAAATGGACTCAGAGTTAGATTAACACTGCAGGATTTCACTGCGTGTACTTGTATGTGTGAAAGCCTTCGAAAACAAAAACAAAAACAGAATTTCTCCTACTGATAATTGAAAATGAATCTTAATTCTTTCTGTCTATCTCTTACATCTTGGAAATGGAAGAGTTGTACCAGCCTTAACAGTCTTTTCTTTTTAAGATACTAGTGGCAGTGTATGCAAATGAGCTAAATTCTGGAGAGAAAAAAAAAGAAACATTATATTGTTTTGCTCAAATACTGTCTCATCGAGAAACCCTAATTTAGTAAACTTAACTTTTAAACCGTCAAAACGCATGGACAATATTTATAAAACATAGGCAAAAATAATTGCCCCTGTAACCAATGACAGGAAGTTATATTTCATTAAAATGATTGAAATTGGTACCTTTTACAACAGCTGCATTGTAATCCTTAAAAACCAAAGGAATAAATAAAAACCCAGTGTCAAATTAACTATTTTTTTTTTGTTCTTTTTTTTCTTTTTTACATAAGAGAAGGCAATCTTGTGACCATCAGTATTTTAGAGGGAATATTTAGCCCAACCCAGATGATATAGTTATATTATATATATTTTTATGTTGTTTTGTTGTTATTGTTGTTGTTGTTGTTGTTGTTGTTGTTGTTGTTGTTGTTGTTGTTGTTGTAAATTATACCACAGTAAGCTTGGACATCTAAAAGTCTCCAAACCGGTCGGCATGGGTTCACAATCTGCCATGGCAGTATGTGTACACACACACACACACACACACACACACACACACACACACGTGCACACACACACACACGCACACACACACGCGCGGACACACACACACACACACACACACGGACCAAGACAAAAACACGCACGGTCACTCGTACACACAAGTATTGACGTCGACACGCAAACTCACACACAATACGCTTACACTACTTGCACTTGGTGCACACGTACAGATATATCTAACTACGCTATAATTGGTGTGTCTGTGTGTATGTGTGCGATTCTTTCGTAGGCCTTTCGGTAGTGTTCAACACATAAAATCAGTATTTCTTTTTTTTTAGGAAAGCATACATTTAGAGGCCTAGTAGTTAGGATCCATCCAGTAGATCAATAATCAAACTACTTAAGCCTTAAGGCCACCATCTTTTGTTTTCTTTTAGAATAACAAAATAACAAAAAAACAAAACAAAACTAAAACTTTGTTTTTTTGGGAAACTTAATGTGCCAGTGTCTATACTCATTACTCTTCATACCCCCAAAAATAAGAAAAGAAAAGAAAAAAAAAAGAAAAAATCTAGTGCCATTTTAAAAAATTCTCTCATTCTTTTTCGGGAAGAAACAAAACAAACAAAACAAAAAAGAAAGTTTTTTTTTAATCTATGTTGTACTTATCCGTCGGAGACGTGCATTCGCATATGGTCGTTGAAGTGCTCTATTTGGTCGAACTTGGCAGGGCAGACGGAGCACACGTAGGTGGTCCCTTCTTGGCAGCTCGCCTCCGCGGCCACGCCCACTCCGCCCGCGCCGGCGCCGACCCCTACTACGCCGCCCCCTCCGGGCGCGCCCCCGCCGGGGCCGGGCATGGCCATGACCACCACTCCCGGCTCGGGCACGCCGGCGGCCATGGGCATGGGAATGGAACCTGGGGGCGTGAGCCCCGGCACCACCGATTCGAGCTTCATCCCCGGGGGGACCACGGCGCCGCCGCCGCCGGGCACCACCACCGCCGGGGGCACCCCGCCGCCACCACCCCCCGCCACATGGTGCCCTCCTCCTCCTCCGCCGTGGCAGGGCCCGTGCAGCGCCATGTGCCTCTCCAGCAGGGTCTTGTGCGAGAACTTCTTCTTGCAGATGTAGCACTCGTAGGACTTTTCGCCGCGGTGCAGCCGCATGTGGACGTTGAGCGAGCTCTTCTGGGTGAAGCGCTTGTTGCAGATGCTGCACTGGTAGGCGCGCACCCCCGTGTGCGTCACCATGTGTTTGATTAGGTAGTCCTTCAGGGAGAACGAGCGCCAACAGATGCTGCACTGATGAGGCTTCTCACCTGCGTGCGCACATACATAAAAGACACAAACATTAATCCATTTAGGGCCTAGAATTATTGAACGCTTTAAAGGAATTATATGGAACTTTAAGACTATTAAAAAATGTATATGTATATACATTTTTAGCAGTCATTTCCCTTCATCAGTAACTATATTGTTGTGTTGGGATGTTTCCTTGCAGAAAGACACATCCCTTGGCTGTATTTCTGTTCTGTTCCACTCTTTATGTTGACATTAAATGTCAACAAAAACAGTGGAGGGACGTTTTTGTCAGGGGGAGCTCAGCCAGAGCTCTTAATTGCTCCCTTTGAACTTCAAAGGGCTTGTGCACTAAGGTAATTGATTGGGCCATAAAGGTGTCAAGTCCTCGTTAGTGATCTCTTTAATCAATGAAATCATCAAAGACAACTACCTGTTTGATGCCTGTCATAGAGGGGAGAGGGAGGGGGGAATGTTGTTGTGTACACACAAGCTTGCATATTTTTCCTTTAACTATTGAAAAATAGCAGATATACAAGCTCACAGCCACGCTGTGAGCTTGTAGATCTGCTATTTTTTGTGAATGTCGTGAAAATGTGTGGCAAATCTTTGAATATATGCATTTTTAAAGCGAACGTTTGTAACTCAAATTTTGCATCTGGCTGGTAAATGGAAATAAATATTTTGAGATGGCATAGTAGTCTCTCAAGAACAGACTGAAAAGTGAAAAGGACCTATTCTTTGACGATGGCTATAGCACAGATTGCTGACATAGAAACATAGGTTTTTCAAAAAACCTTAGGAGGATTCAAAAGACACTTATAGAATCGGGTCAATATTCAAATTTTCTCAATTTTTCCAAAAATAGCAGGATCTACAAGCTCACATCGCGGCACCGTGAGCTTGTATATCTGCTATTTTTCAATAGTTAAAGCATAAAATAATAATACGCAATAATGTGTACCCGTTCTGAATGGGTTAAGACAGAAAGCATACGGAACAACCAAATGAACAAAAAAAAAAAATAAAGGGAGAAAAAAAAGAACATGAAAACAAACCGCTCTTTTTCCTGCTGCTTCCACAAGTGCCTTTAACATATGGTCGTGTCTTTGTTCCTTTTTTATTATTTCTTTTCACACAGATCTGACAAGTGAAGTCTGTCTGTTGGCAAAGCTGTTGCGTGTCATGGGCGAATGCTAAAACCTTTCACCGGGCGCAGACTACTACTCTAGCAAGTATCTAACTTGTGCATATCTTGGTCTCTCCGGCAAACACATATTTACTTCATGGCAGCAGTGACACTGTACAACTGTTGTAAGATATAATGAGCTCTTTTGTTTTTAGTTTTTTTTTTCCCGATGTGTTGTCGGTTCTCCTCTCAACATTCAACAACTCCAGTAACTCATATTATAAAATATGAACGCAATAAGGAATGTTGCACTACAGTGATAGAGCTTCAGGACGGAAAGCAGAAAAGACTGAAGTGGAGCGCCACTGGCCAGATGACACGCTGGCTACTATCACATTCTTTCCCAACACAAGAATGAGAATTGCGCTAGCTTTTCTTTTCTTTTTTCTTTTTTTCTTTTTCCAGGGGAAGCTACAGTAGCTCACACAGAGAATGCAGCGCTCGCTGGGGTCCGGTGGTGTGCGGGTATCAGTTGACCCGATGCGCATAAAACAGCCATTATGAAATAAGAGAGTCCTCTCCGCGTCTGGACTTTCTTTACAAACTGGAAAGACATTGCAGAATGAGGACACATCCGCAACTGAGAATGGAGGTGAATCGAGCTTAAAGTTTTGGTGCCAAAAAAGCTTTGCCTTTTGTCTGAGACAAAAATGTTTCATACAAAAAAAAAAAAAAAAAAAAATGCAGGAAGCCTTTGCTTGATCTCTATAGTCACCCCAAGTGGGTGCCAGATGATCCATGGAACATAAACACACGGCTGAGGCACTCCTCCTCCGTCTTCAGGTGGTATGATAAATATGATAAATATGAATTCTATCGTTTTGAGCGAGCTTCAACCAAACAGATCGACGGCGCGCATCGACTCTAAAGGTCTTTACCAGGTAGCTCTGATGTTTGATTGTTGATTCATTGTTTCATACTGGGACCCCGACAAGACGAGACAGGCTGGTATATGTATAACTGTGTCGTTCCTTTTTTTTTTTTTCTTTTTTAGACAATACCAAGCTGTGATCTAAATATTGTAGCAGGTTCCACTGGAAAAAGTGAAAGGAAATTCAGGGCTCTGTGACTTGCAGTGTTGGCCATGGCTTTCTTTTGCCTCCACCTTTGATATCCCCCTCCCCTGATCATTCATGGGCACGTGCAAATATACATGTAGATACCCTTCTTTTCCCCCTTTCTTTGGTCAGACTGAATTACGTCCTTTTTATAGGTTTCACTGCATGTTTGATATGCACAATTAACAATGGAAAGTTAATTGTTATACTTTTTTCTACTCCACTGTCCTAATCGACTGGAACGCAGCAAATGCCCTAAAGATCATCTTAAGATTTTCGAATGTAACATTAAACATGATGAGAAAGGATAACACTGTGATAAAGATAAAGGCAGTCGCTTCGCTTGTGAAGTTATCGATAGAGAAGAAGACACACGCAGAGAGAGAGGCGATACGATGAGAGATATGAGAGACCAAACAAAAGAAATGACAACACGCCAGCCCAGCAAGGATACGTTCCTAAAATCCCCCGCTGGCAAATTACCTTCAAAACGTCCTGAGCAACATCGATTCAAAACATCTATTTTGGGTTTTTCTTTTATTTATTTCAATATTTATTTCTCTGGTTGCCTGTCAGTCACTCGCCGGACCCGTGAGCCACTTTTCACCGTCTCTGCTGTCAACATGTTGTAAATTAACCCATTTAACACATTATGATGCAATATTTTATGCTTTCAATATAAAAAAAATAGCAGATATACAAGCTCACAGCGCGGCACCGAGTGCCGCGCTGCGAGCTTGTAGATCTGCTATTTTTGAAAAATCTTGAAAAATTAGAATCGTGAAAATTAGAAGTGTCTTTTGAATCCTTCTAAGATTTTTGGAAAAAAACCTATGTTTCTATGTCAGCAATCTGGCCAGCCATCTTCAAAGAAAAGGTCCTTTTCACTTAACTGGAGCTCAGTTAGTCTGTTCTTGGGAGACTACTATGTCAGTGGTGCTCAAACCTTTTCATGTGAAGGACCCCCAAAATTACATTTATTCGGCCGCAGACCCCCCATCTCAAAATATGTTGTTCCAGGCTTGTTCCTGCTTTGAAAAATATATATTGAAAGATTTGCACACATTTTCACGATTTTTCAAAAATAGCAGATCTACAAGCTCGCAGCGCGGCACTCGGTGCCGCGCTGTGAGCTTGTATATCTGCTATTTTTCACTGGTTAAAGCATTCAATAATTCTAGGCCTAAATGGGTTAATACATGAGAAAGAAGTAACTTTGGACGACGCACTGCGTAAACGCCAGCCAGATGGAGTTGTGCTCATTTGGGTGGCCAAACATTAAGTATGCTAAGTGACCACAAAGGGGCTGCTATAGTTCAGGGGTTCCCAAACTTTTTTGTTTCAGGGCACCCCATGAATATTTTTTTAATCCGAGGCACCCCTACATTATAATTTTCACTCCCAGCACCTTATATTTATAGCATATCGTCGTTGTCAGGTGGAAACCTTGTATGTCCAAAACCGTTTGTATTTATCATCTATAAAATGTACTAAACTAGTGAAAACAGCAGATCTACAAAGCACTCGCGAGGCGTTGTGTGCTTGTAGATCGTCTGTTTTCACTAGTTTAGTGCGACAGTCTGGTATGCAGCAGGGCTGTGCTTTACCAAAAGATGTAAAATACGAAACTTGGGAGATACAAGGTTTCTGCCCGACAGTGACGATATTTTAGTGATTATGTTGCGAGGAAAACGTTGAGATAACAGCCATTTTGGTTAGAACCTGTGGTGCAGTGGTGATTCAATGTTTGGGGGGTCGCGGACGTCGCTCGACACCTACTATACAGGTCTATTGATATGCAAATAGGCTCGTTTCTTTGTTAAACAGTTGTCGAGGTGTGAACTTCGGGGGGTGCGAGACCCCGCCTCAGAAAAGGTTTGGGTCGTCGGGGGCGCGCGACCCAAGACCACTGCAACACTGGTTAGAACTGACTGAAAATAACGTTGTACTTCAAGTTTAAAATGATACTAAATATTTTTTCAAGTATCCAAATAAATTCCAAATATTATCAAATTATCTCGCGGCACCCCTGGACTCCCGCCGCGGCACCCCAGGGTGCCCCGTCACCTCAGGGTGCCCCGTCACCCACTTTGAAAACCCCTGTGCTAAGTGACTACAAAGGGGCCGCTAGTTAACCATAATTAAGATTATTAGTTGAGCAGAAAATCAAGGTTATTGTAATGAGCGGGTAATGTTCATCTGAGTGTATCTAAGTATAATATACTTGACATAATTATTATGTATGTATGTATGCATGTATGTATGTACATTATGTATGCAATAGGGGTGTAACGATACATTTTAACAGCGATACGATAGGTATACGATACATGGTTAACGATACAATACATGGATGATATTGGTTCATTCATGGCAATACGATACGATGTAAAAAAAATCGTATCGATACAGTAACTATTTAGCATAGAAATGTGTGAAACGTTTAAATAGTGCAGGTTTTTTTAAGGGAAACATTTATTATTATTATTATTTTTTTTTAGACTATAATTTTTATCCCACAATTTTGTAACCCATTTTTTCACCCAGTGCTAATTGCCTATGTAATCCTGGGCTCTGCTCTCCCTCTGCCGCGCCTGGGGAGACAACGGACTGACCTCATGCTTCCTTCTATGCATGAGGAGTCCAAGTTGCTTCTTTTCACCTGACAGTGGAGATTTCCCTGGTTTGGACGTAGCGCGTGGAAGGAACACGTTATTCCAACCAGTTCCTTTCCCCTCCATCAGGCGCCCCGGCTGGCCAGGGGGAGGCATTATTGAGACCAGGATTACGTGCATGTTTTTGTGAGGGTATCAACCCTAGGAGACACGGGGAGAACATGCAAACTCCACACAGAAAGGCCCTATCGCCAACCCCACCTAGGGTGTGGGCGCTGATGACGCGGAGGAGGAACACGCCGCCAGCGCCCACTGGAAAACATTTATTATTATAGATATAAAGTAAACAGTGATTCTCTGGTAAATACATGGACATTATATTTGAACACATTATGGACAAAGCCGCATCTTGACAGGAACACAGAGAATACACACATTTATTGATAGACCAAGTGTAGCAATATGTAATGGACTGTTTTTAAGACTTTATGTGTATATTCTTTGTTCCCTTTCTTTGGCATTCCTTGTTCTTTACTGTACACTGTTAGATTTTTTCTTTTCATACTTCTCTGTAACTTTGTAAATATCCTTAAACTGCTGTGCTGCCTTTGGGCGACTGATTTACCCCCTTGGGATAATAAAGGTCAATCTATCTGAAATGTAGGCTAATAATTATTAAAGCCCTCTTTTTAGTTTTAGTTCTGAAAATTGCTATGCAACGCATAAGTACTTAGTATTGATACAATAGATTATTTGCATTGCAAAATTATTCAATATTGATTGTTTGCATTGCAGAACGATACGATACAAAGACAAACGATACGATACGTTGCTGTTTACATATCGATATGCTTTTATCCTATGCAGATACTGTATCGTTACACCCCTAGTATATGTGTCTGTGTGTCTGTGTGTGTGTGTGTGTGTGTGTGTGTGTGTGTGTGTGTGTGTGTGTGTGCGTGTGTGCGTGTGTGCGTGCGTGCGTGTGTGTACATTCATTGTAGGACCTTTAATGCCAAACAGAACCACGTCAAACACATCTTTGTACTTTGGGAAAGTACAGGAGGGGTTGGGCACTTTCTTAACCACTTAAATCTACATCTTTGTACAGCAAATAGCAAACATAACAGATCTACAAGCTCACATGACCTCACGTGAGCTTGTAGATCTGCTATTGCCGCTATTTAAAAGAAAGAAAGAAAAAAAGGACGAATTTGGACACATTTACGCCGAAATGGTGGGTGGGTTAATTTGGTTAACGTAATGTGTTTTTACATTTTTTATTCGATTGTTAAATTGTGATATTATCCAACATAAATATCAAATTTATCATATTTTTAATTCAGTCTGACCATACTTGGGGATTCGGGAAAAAAAACATGGCCTTAGAAATGAAGTACCAAACCAGGGGCATGAATGGATCCTCCCCCCCCCCCCCCCCCCCCCCCCAACCCTGAATTAATGTATTGATGCCAGCCTGCCTGCAAAGACTCACTAGAATTCACTGTTATCACCGTCAGATCACAACAAAAGCGCTTCCAAGCTCATTTATTAGCTCTCTATACTCACTCTGTGACACACGGTGGTCAAAAGGTCTGTACTATTGATCATGTAAATGAGACTCATTTGCATTTGAAAGCTTTATCTTAAGCCATTCGTCTTGAAGCTCAACTCTGCCCTTGTCTTTCTGTCGAGATTCTGTTTTCTGGCAATTTCGGTTGTGTTATTTTTTTCATTTATTTTTTCGTGTGTTGGTAGACGCTACTGGGTGGTGCAATGTTCCCAGTTGTTGCCGAGCGAGCCTCTGCCTAGCAACAGTGGTGTCACCAAAATCACACTGTGGGGCAATAATAAGATTTATGAATATAGCCTTGTGTAATCATAGCTTCATGGAACAAAACGGTAACTTGGGGCGTGAAGCATTATGTCAAGACGGGTTCACTTGTACGTAAGTACATATTTACTTTAGGATGCTCACCCCCACAGAGGAATATTTGAGTTATATACCTGTATATATATATTGTATACCTGTATACAAAGGCAGCAAATG
Organism: Nannobrachium achirus; assembly: GCF_963921795.1. Classification (NCBI taxonomy): domain Eukaryota; kingdom Metazoa; phylum Chordata; class Actinopteri; order Myctophiformes; family Myctophidae; genus Nannobrachium; species Nannobrachium achirus. Next base: position 45,891,050 of record NC_137826.1, on the reverse strand, counting down.
CCTTTAAAGAAAGAAATTATATATATACTGTTCAACATTGCTTCAGCGTCAAGTCAAGTATCTAGGGAAATAGTACTTTTCTGTTGCCAGTATAGGATAAATAAAAAGCGTAATACTTTTACCGTGGTGCACTGCATGTACAATAATACTTCCATTCTATCGATAAGCTGTTTTCGGTATTCGACACTGGTGTGCAACAAAATATAAATCAATCTTAACCGCATGAACCCTGCATCCCTATTCTTCCGGTCATAATAGGTGAACTCTCGGTGAAAATAGGTGAACATTCATGCGAAAATAGCAGCGCTCACAAGCTCAACAACGACACCTCACAATGCAATGCGCTGTGAACTCGCAGAGCTGCTATTTTCGCTGAACAGATGGGTGTATTGGTAAAACTAAAATATAAAAAAAAAAAAGGAGAGGACCAAGTCTAGACCCCTGGGGGACCCCGCCCCGGGCCAACAAAGCACACAGGGTTTAAGTGGTTAAGAGATCAGAGCAAAAAGAGGGAGACGTGACTCACCGGTGTGGACAAACATATGTTTGACGTAGTTCTGTTTGGCAGTAAAGGTCTTACTGCAGAGAGTGCATTCGTATGGCTTCTTCTCTCCCTGCTGTCCCAGCAGGCCCCCGGGGGTCTGCGGCTGCTGCCCGGCCGACGCCGCAGGCACCGACAGCGGGCTGGGGAATGATGGCATGGGGGTGAACGGGGGCTGCTGGCCCCCCATGCCGGACCCGGGGGGCAGGCTGAACAGGAAAGGCTTGATGTCCCTCGCCGTCTGGGTGGCGAAGAGGTTGGGCAGGTAGGCGTTGCCGCCGGCGGTGCCCATCACCTGGGAGTTGCTGGTCATAGTGATTGGCATCCTCAGGTTGCTGCTGGGTGTGTGTGATTCTGGGTGGCCGCGCAGGTAGTGCCCGTGGAGCCCGCCGCCCGGCAGGGCCTGGCCCAGCACCACCGGGTTGTTGGCCAGCGGCTGCATCATCATGCTACTGTCACTAGTGATGTGGGACGCTTCCTCCATCTTCTCCAGCTGGACCTGCTCCGGGGAGGAGTCGCTCACCTCGATGTGCACCGGGCCGCCGTCGCTTCCTCCTCCTCCTCCCATGCCGTCCACCTGTCCATTAAACTACATTTAATATAGGCTGTCCATTAAACTACATTTAATATAGGCTGTCCATTAAACTACATGTAATATAGGCTGTCCATTAAACTACATTTAATATAGGCTGTCCATTAAACTACATGTAATATAGGCTGTCCATTAAACTACATTTAATATAGGCTGTCCATTAAACTACATTTAATATAGGCTGTCCACCTGTCCATTAAACTCCAATATGGAGAAATATTCAGAAATATGGAATATTCTCTGCCATTACATCTATTGGAGTTGTCTTCTCTCACCAATTTAAGAAGGTTCTGAAATCGCTTTTAAATACTGTACTTTTCCATATGGGTCTATTCATCATTTACCTTAGAGGTTTGTTTTTTTGTGTGTCTTTGACTCTTTATTGTTGCGATATTCTTTTGCTGTTTCATTTCTTTGTTATATTACCCATAGCTTTTCATCTGTATGACATGTCTATACATGATTCTATCCAATGAATGTACAAATATTTCCAGAGAATGCCACTTCTCAAGCCCCCGGAGGGTTTTCAGGCGTTCTCCTTCACATTTGAATTCTCAAGTTAAGTGAAGACAAACAAACAAACAAACACCTGTATCCCCTCCTCTCCGAGGCTCTCCCTCCTGCCGCCGCCGTAGATGGTGGAGTAGTGGTGCTGCTGCTGCTGCTGCTCCAGCAGCGTGTCGGGCTCCGTGCCGATGGAGGAGCTCACCCCCGAGTCGAAGCTCTCGCCCTTGGGCTCGCTCTCCACGCTGCCCTCCACCGCCGCGTGGTGGTGGTGGTGGGCGCCGCTGCCGCCGCCGTCCTCCTGGCAGTCCGACGACATGACGTTGTAGCAGCCGTACTCGTCCTCGGCCTCCTGCTTTATGTGCATGCCGCCTCCCCCCGGCCCCCCCGGGTGCACGCCGCCCGGGGGGTTGATGCGCACCGGACGGGGCTGCTTGCGGCAGTGGGTGTTGGAGGACTCGGTGGAGAGGAAGCGCTCCATCTGCTGGCTCCGCTCGTGGATGCGCGTGATCCAGGGAGGGTCCTGCTGCGTCTGCTGGTCCTTCTGCACGCCGTCCAGGCCCTGGATAGATGGATGGATGGAGGGATGGATGGATAGATGGATAGATAGATAGATAGACAGATGGATAGATAGATGGATAGATGGATGGATGGATGGAGGGATAGATGGATAGATATAGATACCTTTGTTATCACACGCTCAGAGGCGGCACAGCAGTTAAGGTTACAAAGTTACAGGAAAGTATGAAAAGAAAACAGCACTGTTGTGTACAGCGGGGGAAAAAACTAAGTGAAAAAGAAGCAGCAACAATATGGAGCAGTCATAAACGTAGGTAAAACAAAATATATATATATATATATATATATATATATACTGTATATAAAGTGTCCAGAACAGCTATGCTGCATAAGTGTCTCACCGTTATCATGTCATAACACAAATAGTAATACTTAGTACTACTTACTAGTGAGACGCCCTAAGGGCAAGAAGCAACCTAGCCCACAACAGAAACTGACAGAATATGTCCATATATGGGCATTCATATGGGCTTAATATTGATGACATCAGGGATCTCCATATATGGGCATAAAAGGTGCAGAATTAATTTGCAAGTGTGGTTGCCGTGAGGCGAGTCACACTTGCAAATTAATTTCTGCCTTGGCCATATATGGAGCGTGACATGAGGCGTGACTGACTGAGGGACTGACTGACATGAGCTGCAGGTTTTTTATCAATGCAGTGCCAAACAAGGAAAGTGAGCCTAACCTGGTCGTAGTTGGCCACAGCGGTGTACAGTCCACGCTCGCGCGTCCCGTTCTGCAGCGCCAGGCCCTGGTAGTAGTACGCCCGGTCCACGGCGCTCTGCTGCGACGTGGCCTGCATGTAGCCCGACTCGGCATCGCTGCTGGGGCCCGAGGTGCCCGACTCGGGGGTGCCGCGGGGCGTCTCCTGGCCGGAGTCGACGCCCGGCACGCCGGGGAAGCCGCCGGGGCCGGCCAGGCCCACGTTCTGCGAGACGATGCGCGTGCACTCATCGATGACCGTCTTGATCTGCAGGATGCTGGCCGCCGTGAGGATCTGCAGCGCCTCCGACTGGGACACCCGCAGGATGCCGCTGTACATGAAGTCTATCAGCTTCTGGATGGATTGCACGGAGACCACGGAGGGGATCTCGATGTCGCTGTAGCCCAGCAGCAGCTTGTCTTGAAAGAAGGGGCTCCCAGCGGCCAGCACGCAGCGGTGGGCTCGTAGCATGCTTCCATGGATCCGAACGGTCACGTCACAGAAGTGGCCGCGGTTGCGCTGCTCATTGAGGGTCTCAAGTACAGAATTGCTGAAGTTATGGAGGTTGATGTTATGAATGCGCTCGGTCATCCCCTTGCAACTGATGTCACCTGCAACAGTGGAGCCACAAACAGCATGCCTTTACCAAGAATCTCCCGAATGATTTGACTTGAAATTACATTTCTTTCTTTCAGTAATTTGGTAAAAAAGAAAAAAGAAATACACAAACAAAAAGCTAGACATTAACTTTGCTAATCATTAATACACACATTTTGTGAGTGTGTGTGTGTGTGTGTGTGTGTGTGGTGTGTGTGTGTGTGTCTGTCTGTGTGTGTGTGTGTGGGGGGGGGGGGGGGGGGTACATGCGTGCGTGTGTGGCTGCGTGTGTGGGTGGGTGGGTAGGTGTTAACATAAACAATTAGTACTTTAGTGATAATTGCATAAAAGGCGAATACATCACAAACACGATAAAAGCTTTTTGACCTTCAGAAATACGTAGCTCGTTCCTTTTCTTTAATTTATTTTGAACACACTTTTGTATGTGCCAGCGTCACTCTTCATTAAAAGAAGTGGTGTTTATACTGTAAAACTAAAATTCTAAATTAAATACAATGAATTAAAAGATAATTCTAATACTGCTGTTATTAACGGAGCAAGAGGAGTTGCCATGACATTCTACTAATTGAATGGATAGCAGTCAAAATATATATTTTTTGCCACGGACATACAAAATGAATACGCTACACAAACACATAAAATGACCATTACAGGTCTGTAACTCTATTAGGGTCCTTGAAAATAAATCATTTGACAACCACTGTCCTAGTGGACTCATTGCGTTTTAGTAAATCAGTGTCATACTGTATTTTTATTCTGAAGAGAACCAGAAGACATTCAGTAATTAGGTCTTATGATCAAATGAAATTCCTCAAAATATTTAGAAATTTGAAAAAATAAAAACATTTTCCAGTCCTGGAAAAGGTTTGGAATTTATAAAGGGTCCTGGAAAAAAATATTTGTCCATGCATTCTTTTGGGCTATTGATTTTCTTAATTAAAAAACATTTTCCAAAACATGTATAACATTACACAAAATATGTAACATACTGTAAGTCGTTTTTTCGCCATATGTGATATGCAGCCTAATGTGCACCGGACGTGACAAAAAGAACAGACATACAAGCTCACAACGTGCTGCAGCCTGAGACCTATGCCCTAGGACAGGTGGTGTAGCACATAGGAGTAAGAGACTCATTATTGCAGCCAATGATTGTCATATACTGTACTGTAGGCCTGGAAATTGGGTTAAATATTCTGGAAAAGCTTTGGAAATTGATTGGTAAAAATGTGTGGGAAGACCTGAAATAACATTATTATGGAGTGTAAAAACAATCTAGAAGTGCCTGCCACAGACACGTGTCTGTATCATAGAATCTTAATGCCCTTAAGCCAACATCATCTCCTCCTAACAACAACACTCTGGCACAACCAAACCAAACAAATGCACCATCTTCCGTTAAAGCCATGGGAATGTCAGTTGAACCAAAAAGGCCTGTTCGACCTGTTCCTGACAACACATACATACACCATTTATGACCAGGGTGGCAAGCCGTGCCAAGCCGTGGTGGAAAGCACCTAAGTAAATATTTACTCAAGCACTGTACAATTTCATGTTTTCAATGTTTCTACACTACACATTATACCTCCATATCCTCGACATTTCAGAGGCATTTGACAGCTTTAGTTACTACAGTTACTTTGCGGATTTAAACGATTAATAATTGCATTCTTGAATGACTTGAACAAAAGAATCGTGTACATTTCTCAGAATGCCCATTCTGAAATGAGCATTCTCTGCATACCGAGTGCTTTTACTTTTGCAGTGACTTCAAGTGTTATTTAGAAGCTAATACGTTGGTACTTTGACTTAAGTAATATTTAAAGGCAGGACATAATACTTGTAATGCTGTATTTTTACCCTGTGGTGTTTCTCACTTTTACTTTCAAGTAAAACAAAACCAAACTGAGCACTACTTCCTCCCTTCCCTCCAACCACTGCCAGAGATATTTAAGATGGTTTCCATCTGGTTATTGCCACACCACACACCATGTATCTCTGAAAAGACATCACCAACACCGGCCAGTAGGTGGCACACTATCCACAGAGGATTGATGATGGATTCTCTTTTGGTAGCCATGTGTTCAGCCATGATGGCGATGCCAAACTATCCTGCCAGCATACTTGGATGTGACACAGCGAAACACACCACGCTTTTAAAGTTAATTCTCCACGCCGGCTCTCCTCTCCGTCGAAAACATTGAGGGAAAACCGGCCGCCCCGGTCTTAAAACAGAGAGAGTGGATTGTATGCAAAGCATCAATAATATGCAAAAAAAAAAGAAATAAAAATTAATAACATCCTGCTTCTTTGATCTTCTTTGTATGAATGTGAACTTGGAACGTAATTTCATTGAAACCAATTAAACCGCTGACACACCCTAGTCGAGTTGGAGGAAGACAGTTGAACAGTGTGTTTTCTTCAACCTGGCTTTGGAATGGAGGCCTCCATTTTGTTCTTGGATACAGTACGAATTTACGTCACTTTACAATAACTTATTGCAGCACTAACTCTCTGCACTCTGACTCTGTTACAGGACGAAAGAGCATGTTCATTTAATATACTGTGGTGTACATACCAGTGAAAAGGCTTTTTAGGAGAAATACACAGAACCACATACTGCATGTAATACTCTATGTATGTATACAGTATGTATGTATGGCCAAACTTGTTTGAACCATATCGATAACATAGTCTTATACTATATACAATGTCCTTTTACACCAAGAAGCGATAAAAAAACACCCCCCAAAAAAAAAACAGCGGAACATTTTAACATTAATTGGGTCGAAACTAAAAAAAAAAAGAACAGAAGCAAGGGTTTCGTCTGTGACCCCATTTGTTCTTGTGAAAGAACACTTTATTATTATTTATTTTATCATTGTTTTACGCAGAAGCAAAGTACGATTTTTGGGCGCATATTGTTGCTGCATAAGTCCAAACCAACCGTGATAACAAACAAACAAAAAACACATACAGGCCTATACACTACACATTGCTGTATATTTGCATTAAAAGCTTAGTTCTTACTACTAAAGTACTCACAGTCAGATGATGTGTTGTGTTGTTAGGAGGGCTGGTGATGGTGATGATGAAGAGCAGGTAGAGGAGGAAGAGGAGCGTCAGTGTGGTGGTGGAGGTGGTGGTGGCGGTGGTGTGGAGATGGAAGTGCACATCAGAGGCCAGCGCTAGGCAAGGCTCTCACTACTCCTCTCTGTCCAAGTCATGTGTTCTGGGGAGGGAGAGAGAGAGAGAGAGAGGGAGAGAGAGAGAGAGAGAGAGAGAGATAGAGATAGAGGGAGGGAGGGAGAGAGAGAGAGAGAGAGAGAGTAGGAAAGAAATTTTAATACATATCGTTGCTGTCGGGCAGAAACCTCTTATCTCCATATTTTATTTAACTTTTTCGTTTTCGTAAATGATCATACTTGATCACACCACAGCGTCACACAAAACCATCAAAAATATAGCAGATCTACAAGCTTGAAACGCGGCGCGACAGTGACATGTTTTAAGCGTGCAGATTTGCTACTTTTTTAACAGTTTTATGGTCATGACGACACAAGAGAAGATTTATTAATTTACCCTCGGAGTTGCCAACACCACGGACATTGAGTTACAAATTAATAAATCATATCAGATCATAATCATCATATCGACTCGTATCGGCGTATCCGTTCATATCCAGGGGGTCACTTGGCAGAACACTTCTACTACACACCAGATTCAACATTTTATTTTGTTACAGGCACGACGATGCGTCTCACATTGAAACGAGTACACACAAGGATTGTTTTCAGTTTTCTCTGCGTCGTACCAACAACGGTCACTCACAACAACAACGACAGAGGAATCAAGACTAACAGCAAGTGTAGAAAGGTCATGAAAATGGCCACGTGTGGACATAAGTCGCGCTGTAGCACATTTTGAGGTGCTTTGAAGGTGCTTTGTGCACGGGTACAACTATCTATCTATGTCTATACTGTAATCTATATCTATAAAGGGTCAAATTTGTTCTCCTGTTATACCGCTAAAATGTGGAACGCCCTACCGAAGGCCTTAAAGGAGTGTAAATCCCCACCTTCCTTTAAAACCGCTCTGAAAAGCCACTTACAGGCGGCTACTACTCGTAAGTGGTAAGAGTAAACACACACACACACACACACACACTATGTGTGAAGGACATAATACTGTATAATTACAGTACTCTAACTGCATCTTAGTACATTTATATGTGCATGTTTACGTTTAAGTGCACGATCTTAATAAATAAAAGTGTGAATGGGGTGTGTTTGAATAATATTGATTTTGTGTGTGTGTGTGTGTGTGTGTGTGTGTGTGTGTGTGTGTGTGAGTGTGTGTGTGCGCTCGCGTCTCTGTGTGTGTGCGTAGCAGGCAGGTAACAAGGCCGTCAGTAATCAATGGTTGGTAATATAAGTTGAAACATGCATGGATGCTGACACTAGACAGCCGACGGTGAGGAGGAGCACATGAGGCCCAGTTAGTTGCTCGACGGACGGACGGACGGACGGACGGACCACATTCCACTGACACTCCAAGTAACACTAAAGAGAAAACGTGCTCACGCAAAAATATGGAAACTTAGAGGCTTGGGGATGAGGGGGGCGGAGGGGGCGGAGGGGGGGAAGGGGGGGGTCGAGGAGGAGGCGTGGTATTTATAAATGTAGGAACACGAGTGATACAGCACTCCCAAATTCAAGCCCACAGGGCAAACAGGATATTATCGTCACTGTGTCTGCTAAGAAACCTCGCATGTCCAATGAAAACCGTTACTTTTTCCAGGGTTCAAATACAACCAAAAAAACGGATAAAGTAGCAGATCTACAAGCTCGAATAAACGCCACGTGCACTTTTGATGCGTTTTACGCGTGACGCCGTCAGGGGTCATCGTCACCATGTGCTGGCTTGTGGTGGACATTTTTTTCAGCGTTCCCTTTTTGCCACGGACATACAAAACGAGCGGACAATATTATTACCAGAAACACACAAAGAGCTAGCCCTGAATGACCTGAACAGGGCCTGTAACTCTTAGAGTGTACAGAATGGAACCAAATGGACCCTTACGGGTCCATTTGGTTCCATTCTGTACACTCTCAGAGTTAAGGGAGTCCTTGAGAACCACTATGTAGCCTACTAGTCGGACTAATAATATGCCTGCCGTAGTGTCGTAGCAAATCATTGTCATACATATTCGGAAAGGAAAAACCTGGAGACGTGACATTCAAGCAGCCTAATTTGGGTCTTATGATCAAAAATAAGAACGTCACACAATGGTGTGTAAAAAAAGAAAATCTAAATTTTGCCCACGGACAAGGACGAGTCGTTGCCACGGACAACTTAACGTCCGCGTACGGACATATCGATGACCCCTGGCCGCCGCGGCAGGATCAAGTAGGGCAGTTAATTTTACGAATAAAAAAACGGCAAAAGTTAAATATGGCAGACCAGAGGTTTCTGCAGGACCACAGACAGCACGGTAAAGAGGTAATATCACAGCTATAGCGACAGACAGACAGGCAGACAGACACAGTGTCTTTGCAACAGATGTGCTCACGTCTCCAAAAAGGAACTCCGTGACGAGCGAGCGGACATTCCGCTCGGCACTTGACCACCAATTAGAAATCAAGGTGGAAAATCATACGGCGGCGGCAGCCAAGCTCTCCTCGGCCGTTCTCTCTAAATCACGGGTCAGTGAAGCCCATTTGTTTCGGTTGCCAAGACCAAGAGGAGGAAGACACACACACACACACACTCACTGTGAGTGTGAGGTGTGTGTTTCTGTGTCTGTGTCTGTGTCTGTGTGTGAGTGTGAGTGTGAGTCTTTGTGTGTGCGTGTGTGTGTGAGTGCATGTGTAAATACATACTGTATATACCTTACGTGAGTGTGTGTGTGTTATCCGTTTTTTAAAATTAAACAAATAAAGCAACATTGCCACAGCAAACGTATATAGAGGCCTATTAGTAGTGGCTCCTAAGAATAACTTACTTAGAATATTAACCCATGCATGTGTACACATGTGAAAAAATAGATATGCAGTGCAACAAAACAACATTGATAAAACTAACACGAGAACGGCACCCAACCGCATTTTAAACGTAATCGCCAGGTTTAGGACTTAAAGGAGTAGTTCACCCCCAAAATGACTTTTTTTCTATTGATTACTCAGGCCATGGAGAGTAGAGTTCAATAATATTTTTTGGTTTTTGTCACATTCCTAAGACAAAAATGTGATAACAATAAATTTACCCCCATTGATTCCGGATGGTGACCCGTTTCAAAACGGGTCACCATCCGGAATCAATGGGGGTAAATTTACTCGAATCAAAATTTTGTCTTAGGAATGTGACAGAAACCAAAAAATATTATTGAACTCTACTCTCCATGGCCTGAGTAATCAATAGAAAAAAAGTCATTTTGGGGCTGAACTACTCCTTTAAGAGAGACTAAGAAAACATTAAAGAAATGTATCTTTCATATACCGCAGGATTATGATTATACAAATTGAAACGCGTCCAGACAATATCTACACAACGAGGTGCGACTTAAACTGGTTCGGTCAGTTTGTATAGTTTCAATGCACTGATTATAGATTTTATTACATTTTTGGGGGGTTGTTCCACTGTTAGTATGATGATATGTCCTTGGTTTACCTTCTAGATTTACTATTTCTATGCATTTGATGTATTAACTTGTGATGTCCTTGCTTATTGTAAATCGCTCTGGATTAAGAGCGCCTGCTAAATGCCTAAATTGAAATTTTTAAAAGTACAGTCATCAAACCCATTCCCGGTTCTACTTTTCCAGTTGTATTATCAATAAACGATACTCATTTGGCTCTGCGAACAAACACACAGTCACCAGTTATAACTGTTGTGAAATGACTAAGCATATGGTGCAAGATAAGGACTTATCTCTTCCTATGTGTGGTTTCGTAAGGAGGCAAACGAACAGGGCAGTGATACTTTGAATCAAAAATGAAGAGAACGATGTAAAGGAAAGAGAGGCGTCCGTATCTTCACGGGCAAAACATCAACACGTTCTATAGTGATATTTGTACAGCGCTAGTAATTATCACGTCTGTTGAATGCATAGCAGCGAGCGCGGGCTCTGGGATTTGATCAGACCTGCTCGTCTCTTGTCTCTTGTTATTTACACAGACGGCGCATTTACAAACACCCAGGTAACGTTCAAAGAACGCAGCGCACCTCTCCCACTCTGAGAGCAGGAAGCCAACTATTCCACTTAACCCTCAAGGACCGGGAACGCGCCCCCACGCCGCGTTAGATTCGAACCGCACTTTAACCATTATTTTATGCTTTAGCTTTTGAAAAACAGCAGGTATACAAGCTTGTAGATCTGCTATTTTTGAAAAATCGTGGAAATTGGAATTTTGACCCGATTCTATAAGTGCCTTTTGAATCCTTTTAAGGTTTTTTGAAAAACCCTTTTCTATGTCAGCAATCTGGCTAGCCATCATCAAAATGAACTGGAGCTCAGTTAGTCTGTTCTTGAGAGACTACTATGTCAGTGGTTCTCAAACTTTTTCATGTGAAGGACCCCCAAAATGATATGTATTTGGCCGCGGACCCCCATCTCAAAATATTTAGTTCCAGGGACCACCCCATTTGAGTTACAAACGTTCGCATTAAAAAATACATATATTCAAAGATTTGCACAAAAATAGCAGATCTACAAGCTCGCAGCGCGGCACTCGGTGCCGCGCTGTGAGCTTGTAGATCTGCTGTTTTTCAATAGTTAAAGCATTAAATAATTCTAGGGCCTAAGCGGCTTAAGAGAGGAAGTGGGATAGCACATAAGTACTGTGATTTAACGAAGGGGGACGATGAATGGAAAATGGCACGTCTATTCTATTCTTTATTCTTTTATTTGGGGGGTGGGGATCTCTTTCTTTTAGATCAGGGGGTCTTCAACAGGGGGTCCGGGACCCCTAAGGGGGTCCTCAGAGTTATTACTGGGGGTCCTTTTTCTCCTTTTTTATATTAACCACTTGAACCGTAGCGTCCTTATTCTGAGAACTTTAGCCAAAAATAGCAGATATACAACTCACAACGCCTCGCGCTGCGAGGCGTTGTGAGCTTATAGATCGGCTATTTTCGGCAAAGATGTTTGGTGTAGAGGGGGAAAAGAGCAGACCAAGTACAAAGTGAAAGGTCAAGTTTATTAAAGGACAACTTTGTTTTTTTACAACAAGGATTCATATTTTAGATTGTATTTAAAGAAAAGATGAGTGTTATAATGTTTTCATTTACTGCTTTCTATTGTTTTAGTGATTTTAAAATTTTGATTTCAGTGTTTGGGGACATGCGTACAAGTGGCTAAATATGTCTTTTTAGACACAATAAGCCGTCATTTTCTTTGTTACTATTTACACCAACCCCCCCACATCTGGCCATGAAAGATTGCGGTGCATCTTGGGAATGGGCTTAATGTGTCTAAATACATATTTAGCCACTTGCATGCATGCCCCCAACCTGGGGGCATGCATAAAAATCAATAACGTTAAAATCGCTAAAACAATAGAAAGAAGTAAATGAAAACCTTTTAACACCCATATTTTCTTTTCTCTAATGACTATCTAAAATATGAACCCTTATTGTAAAAAAACAAAGTCGTCCTTTAAGTATTGATAGTTAAAACACAAATTGACATGAATCTAAAATACACCGATGACTATGCCATCAAACGATGAAAGTGTATAGTAACTATGGGTTGTGGTGGGTCCCTGCTTCATCGCCCTCTCAACAAAGGGGTCCTTGGCCTGAAAACGTTGAAGACCCCTGTTTTAGATGGGTCTGCTCTTCATGCCGCTACATTTCATAAACTTTTTTTTTTCTGTGTCAAGGACCTTTAAATAGATACACATTAACGTTAGGGCCATGGATATGCCCCCGAGGACCCGCAAATAAGATTAGCCTTTTGTTTTTTAGATTATGATTTATAACAGCATTTTATACTGTTCTAGTATAGCGTGGAAAAAACTACTGCTTGGCAGAAGTGAACCCTTACGATGGAAACAGCCAAACTTCATACAACATAAGCTGAAAACATTGAGTAAATCAGGGGTTTTCAAAGTGGGTGACGTGACAGCAGTCCAGGGGTGCCGTGAGATAATTTGATATCTCTTGAAATACAACGTTATTTTCAGCCAGTTCTAATCAAAATGTCTATCTCCTTGCAACATAATCGCTAAAATATGCTATAAATATAAGATGCTGGGAGTGAAAATTATGAATATAATGTATTGGGGTGCCTCGGATGAAAGATACATTTCTAGGGGTGCCTTGAACCCAAAAGGTTTGGGAACCCCTGGAGTAAATAACAGATATATTGAAATTTGACTTTACCCGGCAACTTTTTAGGAAACAAATCCGGTGGTACAACATTTTCTTTCCCTTTCCAGTACGCTGGTCAGTGGAAAAGCAAACAATGGAAAACCATAAACAGCTAATGAACAGCCTGTTAAAATCAACAATAATTGGTAAATGCCTGATCCTGTTGAGGCAGAACATCCGTCTGAACAAACACATGCGCACGCACACACGCGCGCACACGTGCGCACACACACACAGTACACACGCGCGCACGCGCACGCACACACACACACACACACACACACACACACACACACACACACACACACACACACACACGTGCACCAGCCCAAGACTGTTGACACTGTAGCACACTGTGCTCCCTTGAAAACACGATTTTATGGCAACGGTTGGCTTATGATGCAACAGCGACCCGATGCCAGTGCCAGTGTGACGGCAGACGGGGCCTTCTTCTTCTTAGCGCTGCGAGACAATGCAAAGCATATATATTTACACCCCCCAGGCCTCGGCCCGCCACCGTCCCAGACATGCAAATAACACCTGCCTCGGAGGGGTAAAGTGAGGTGAATATTCGGCCCTCCACAAAAGGAGAGCTATAGGGCAGAGAAGAGAGAGGAGAGAGCAGAGGAGAGAGCAGAGGGGAAGGCAAGGCAAAAAGGCTTCGGTTGCCCAGCCTGCCAGTCACAACCGCTGATTCCATTTTAGCTGTGACACAGTGGGTGAACACAGCACAGCAGCCTGCGCCTACCTGCAGTGAATTCTAATCAGCCCAGGGGTCTGTCTCCTTCCCTCCCTCCTTTCCTCCTCCTCCTCCTCTACTCCCTTCTCTCCCTCTCTCTCCTCCTCCCTCTCCTCTCCTCTCCTCTTCTCCTCTCTCTCTCTCTCTCTCTCTCTCTGCCTCCTCTCTCTCTGTCTGTCTCTCTCCGTGCTCCCCCTCCCTCCCTCTGTACCCTGCCTTGAACTAAAGGGGTCTGATGATCCTTCAAAATTAATTAGATCCTTGTTGGAGGCGGCCATTTTCTTTTCACTTCTTATTGCCTCTACCCAAGGCAAATTATTTTGGGGGAGAAGGAAATCAAACTCCTTTTTTTGGGAGGGAGGGGGGGGGGAGGCGGGTGGGCGGGCAGCGACGGGGATCTCTCTCTCTCTCTCTCTTTCTTTCTCTCTGTCTAGAAATACACACACACACGCACGCACGCACGTACGCACGTGCGTGCCCCATGCACGCACGCACCCGCGCGCACACTTTTTTATACATCCCCGATATAAACGTCTCAGTTTCTCCTTCACACACAGTGAGTTTTCCAAGTGTCTCATCAAAAACCTGTCTCTCAATCTTTATGTCGATTTCTGTCTTTCCATCTCGTGATTTACCCTGTCTGTCTGTCTGCCTGCCTGTCTGTCTGTCTGTCTCAGTCTGTCTGTCTGTCTGTCTGTCTGTCTGTTAGGGATGGGACGATACACGATATTATCGTTTATCGTGATAAAAAAAACACTCATATTGTGGAGATTTAATTGATCGTGATATCGTCCTCCGTCATGCACTGGGATCAATTCACCTTTTATTTGCCGAGCTGCATATCTGGTACCACTTAAACCCTCTACAATTGGTAAAAGGTACTTAAAATACAGTATTATGTACTTGATAGTCTTTTTTTCCACGCTCTATAAAATGACTTTGCCAAAAAATGGCCGATCTACAAGCTCACAACGCGTCGCAACGCAGCGCGTTGTGAGCTTGTAGATCTGCAATTTTTTGGCAAATGTTCCGCCCCAGGATAATGGATGTTGATTATCGCGATTATATAGTAAATCACGATTTATTTTATCACAATATTTGTGATATGAAATGTTCATATCGTCCCATCCCTACTGTCTGTCTGTCTGTCTCAGTCTGTCTGAGTCTGTCTCTCTCTTTCTGTCTGTAGCTCTGCCTGTCTGCCCTAGTCTGTCTTGTCTGTCTGCATGTCTAGCCTGTCTAGCCTCCTCCTTGCCTCCGCCCAGCACTGTGTGTGTGTGTGTGTGTGTGTGTGTGTGTGTGTGTGTGTGTGTGTGTGTGTGTGTGTGTGTGTGTGTGTGTGTGTGTCCCTCCATGGAGAGTCGGGCTGTCAATAAAATCCCCAGAGGTCAGTTTGTCTGCTAGAGAATCAGACACAATGGTCCACGCCGCTCCATGTGCCATAGCCCTGCTCTGCTGCCACCACAACAAAGAGCACGCACGGCGAGGGAGGAACAGACACACACACACACGCACACGCGCACGCACGCACACACACACACACACACACGCACACACACACAGACAGAGGAGGAGGAGGAGGAAGGGGGTGGGGGCATCTTCAGTCAGGCTTGCGGTTAATCAGAGCTTCCAGAATTGGTTGACAACCTCATGAAATATGCTGCATCGAATTGGACATCAGTTTAATCAAGAGTGGTGTGTTTGTGTGTGTGTGTGTGTGTGTGTGTGTGTGTGTGTGTGTGTGGGGATGGAGGGAGGGAGGGGGGAGGGGGGGGACCCAGACATAAGAGAGGGGGGGCGCCGTGCTCGTGAAAAGGAGACGGTATCAGACGCGCGCGGGATAATATACATCCTGAATATGCAAACGAGGCTTTACAATATACGCTCTCACTTTTACAAGCACGTATTGCCAGGGGTCCTCGGGGTACATTGAAATCTACAGAGAGGCGTGGGGGGGCAAGGGGGGGGGCAAAGGGGAGGGGGGGGGCAAAGGGGAGGGGGGCTGATTTAAGGCAGTTTTGTACTTCAGTCTTACGCCGGTGTGTCGAAAAATAGCCGATCTACAAGGTCACGCCGCGGCGCCAAACGCGGCGTCGTGACCTTGTAGATCGGCTATGTTCTCCGTGCGCGAGACACACCTGCGTGCAAACTTGACTATAAATCGGGGGCATTGTGGCCCGTCTCAAAAAGACGGCTCCTGTGCACTGTGTGCACGTGTTGATGAGGCTGAAGATGAAACTGCCTGTTATCTGGGGCTACAGAAAGACACATGACATTTACATAACCGTATGTATTCCGGGTTGTGCTTTTGTGCCGGGGCCTTAATTCATGGTAATTTATGGATTTGTTTGAAATGCTTAACAACTGGATTGCTACCCCTGGTGCGTCTGGTATATTAATATAAATCACCAATTTATCCCAATTTATACATTGGAGCGGCAACGATTGCTCATTGAAGCTATGGATTTGTTTCTGTGTAACCTTTACAGAAGTATACATGTCATGTTGGTTTGTGTGTGTGTGTGTGTGTGTGTGTGTGTGTGTGTGTGTGTGTGTGTGTGTGTGTGTGTGTGTGTGTGTGTGTGTGTGTGTGTGTGTGTGTGTGTGTGTGTGTGTGTGTGCATGAGATATACATAATGTATCTTTGATGAATAAATACAGTATATTGTACATATATCTCTGCTGTCGGGCCGAAACCTCCTAAATCCAAAATGTTAATTTTAGGGGAAATGAGCTCAAGTGGAGTTAGGAGTTTTTGACCCAAGGGCTTTTTACTACTTTTCATTGGTTCAATATTATTTTAACCAACACACAGACGTAAAGGGTATTCAATAGCATATAAAGCCCCTTTTCCACAGGCCCAACACCACACCACACCACTCCACACCACACGGCCCACTTTTGTGTAATGGAAAATGTAGATATTTTAATGTGGTGAGGTGTGGTGTGGTGTGGTGCTAAAGCTGCAGTCGAAAAGGGGCCTATGAGAGGGCCAATCTGGTGGTGTTAGCTGGTTTTGCAGAAAGTGTGGAGTTAGGAGGTTTTGTCCCAAGCACTTTTTACTACTTTCCATTGATTCAATATTATTTTAACCAGCACTCAGATGTAAAGGGTGTTCAATAGCCCTGATTTATGCCAAACAATCAAAACCTCAAAAATGGAGTTAAGAGGTTTTGGCCAGACAGTGACAATATCAAACACAACACCTGCTTTATCTTTACAATTCATTTTTTTCCCCCAAAAAAATTACATTCATACAAACGACTGTTAATCAATCGACGCGATAAAAGTTTTACTCCACTCGTGGAAAATACAAACACGCGTAAAGAAGTTGCGTCTCTCTTCACTCCACAATCTATGCAAAACCAACACCACCAAATCAACCAAGTAACAGGGGAAATTCAGCTCTTTACACCATCAACATACTGTATACTGCCACCTAATTAAATTAGTGAGCCGTTCAGAGTACTATATCTCTTATTGCATTTAAGTGCATTATAAACTGTGGTAGCATGAAGTGCAAACAGGAGAAATTAGCAGATAATGCTTTTAATGCACCCACACGCCGCACACTTTAGCAGAGACGCTGGAAAACAACTCTCAGTCGTCACCCCCCCCCCCCCTCCCCCCCACAGAGCTTTAATTGATTTACCTTTGACCTTTATTAATTGCTCATGCGGAAAAAACATATTTCCAAAAATAATTATATTAGACAATAACGGCTGATGTAAACAGAACAGGCTGCTCTGAAGCCGCCGCCACACCATTCGTCTTTGACGTATACCCGCTTAAAGGGATAGTTCGGCCAAAGAAATTATGTGTTTTTTTTAGTTTTCGTCGCATTCCTAAGCCAATATTTTGATGACCAGCAGTGGTTCCCTCTATGGAGACACAAAGAGCCTGCTTTGTTCCCTATGGGGACACAAAGAGCCTGCTTTGTTCCCTATGGGGACACAAAGAGCCTGCTTTGTTCCCTATGGAGACACAAAGAGCCTGCTTTGTTCCCTATGGGGACACAAAGAGCCTGCTTTGTTCCCTATGGAGACACAAAGAGCCTGCTTTGTTCCCTATGGAGACACAAAGAGCCTGCTTTGTTCCCTATGGGGACACAAAGAGCCTGCTTTGTTCCCTATGGAGACACAAAGAGCCTGCTTTATTCCCTATGGAGACACAAAGAGCCTGCTTTGTTCCCTAAGGAGACACAAAGAGCGAGCCTGCTTTGTTCCCTATGGGGACACAAAGAGCCTGCTTTGTTCCCTATGGAGACACAAAGGGTCTCCTCAAATTATTGACTTATGATTGTGACAAAAACTAAAAGATATTCATGAATTCAAGTCTCCGTGGGGGGAGTAATCGATGGAAAATGTTCATTTTGGGGGTGAAATATCCCTTTAAGCCCTATATTATAATTCACTGTACAAACGAGTGGCTCTATAAGTTCACAACGTGTCACAGTGCGATGTGTTGTAAAGCTTTGGAGATCAGCTTTCTTTCACTGTCTTTGAACAGTTTTGAAAATCTTTTAGAAAATCTTTGAAAATGTGTTAATGCATGCCTACAATGACATGGCCAAAGTAAGCAGTGTTGGGCAGTAACGTATTACTTGGTTGCCGGCTGTCCCTCCGTCTGTCCGTCACGTCATGTCACACTTGCACCGACTCTTATCTCCAGCAACGTTGCCCCTATCCATGCCAAACTTTGCACACACACACACTCCTTGGCTGGCAAACCACAACCTCCGCCCGATTTCTCACATGCCCCTCTTCTAGCGCCACCATGAGGTGTAGTGTAAAAAGAAAGTTATATTATTATTACATATGATCAAAGTAAAGCTGTTATTTATTATAATGAACGTGATTTGTTTTTGTTTCTGACCGAGATAAAAGCTCTTTCTCATGAGTTGTATTGTTTATGAGCCTGCGACGCGTTAGTACGGTGTTATCGGGATTGGTTCAGGGGGGGAAAAAACTTGATGAGCTTGTAGATCGGCTATTTTCAATGTGTTTAGTTTAGCATTTTGGTAAATGTTTGACTCCTGTAAGGATATTTAGTATTGTTCCAATATGGAATATGCAGAAAAACTATAAAAAATAAAAGTAATATACCGTATTTTCCGGACTATAAGGCGCACTTAAAAGCCTTTAATTTTCTCAAAAAACTACAGTGCGCCTTATAGTCCAGTGCGCCTTATATATGGATCATTCATTGACATTGACATTCCCTTTAGCACAGCTCCTTCTGTTGGATGCATAACGCAACGGTAGCGTCTATTATGTGCGCCTTATAGTCCGGTTCGCCTTATATATGAAAACAGTTCGAAAATAGACCATTCATTGACAGTGCGCCTTATAGTCCGGTGCGCCTTATAGTCCGGAAAATACGGGTAGTCATATAATATATTACACTTGATACAAAGTAATACGTAATATAACATTATTACTTTTTAAATAAATAAGTAAATAAATAAGTAATAAGTAACATATCACTCTCCTAAGTAATATTGCCCAACACTGAAAGTAAGGTTGGCATGGTTGAAAGTGGTTAAGCTGAATGCCAGCGTAGAACATACTGTAGTGGAAAATAAAAATACCAAATACAGTTTTTGATGGGGCACAGAGCGCAGCGTAACACAACTAGAATAACCAGTCTTGTTCCAAGAATTAGATTATGGAATGCCTCCAGAAGCAGCCCATTATAAACTGCCACCTCAACTATTGTCCTTGAGGTTAAAAGCATTTTTTTTCCTTTCCCTCTTCTCTCTTTTTTCTTTTTATTTTTATTTTTTTTGGTAATGAAAAGGCAAATTCTCACTCAACATTTTTTTTTCTAGCTCAGAAGAGGTATTCAAAATTGGAGAGAAAAATAAAAACCTTGTTTTAAAAGAAACCTAATCTTAAAGTAAACTATTCTATTCTTCTATTCGGTTAAGACACATCATATCGTCGTTGTCGGGTGAAAACCTTGTATGTCCAAAATCTACAAGCACACAATCTACAAGCACAAACGCCTCGCACCCCGAGGCGTTGTGTGCTTGTAGATCTGCTGTTTTCACTACTTTTGTGTGACAGCCTTGTATGATGAAGCAGAGTTTTACTTTGCGAAAAAATTTACAAATTGAAACTTGGAGATACAAGGTTTCTTCCTGACAGTGACAATATATATTGTGCTCTCTCTGTGCTCACACACTTCCAAAGAAATATTATGATTCCTTTCTGAACTGTGACATGGAGGGGAGGGCGGGAATGAGGGGAAAAGAAGTAGCTGGATACCTCAAGCTTAACTGGAACTGTTATCAAATGGCAATATATCTTGTGTATACTTGTTAAGTATGGCATAGAGATGAGTGTGTGTGGAGCACAATGGGACAGGGCCGAGGGCTACTGTATCCAGTAGGTGTTCGGTTACGGTAAAGCTTTTCATCTGAGGCGTGACCTCTGACCACGAATAAATCTAATTTACAAAGCCGTACAAACAGTACAACAGTACAATAATGAACACAGCATAATGTAAGAAAAGAACCAGCTTTGTTTCCTGCCTGCATAAGACGTCGTGACTCAGGTGAATCGGCGGTACATGACAAAAACCACACTGAAACCACTGCACATTATCTATCTACGACCGGATAATCTACTTTGGCAAAATACGGCCTGTTTTTTTTTTTTTTTTGTATTGCATTGTATCACCACAAGTAGGGCTGTCACAATTATTACATAATGGTCTAATCGCAATTATTTGACATAATCGCGTTTATTTTTCATAATTGTCATAATCGTTTCCATGTTGAAAAAATTTCATATATTTTTTTTCACGTCAAAAATAGTGGAAATAGCAGATCTACAAGCTCACAACGCGTCGCACCGCGTATAAAGTTGTCAAATAAATTATGTCAGTAGGCTAATTTCTTTGTATATTTAGGTTATGTGTCATTTCTACCATGCGCAACTTCAAAGCCTACAAGCCAAACAGAAATGTAATTGACAAAGACACAATTAAATCGTTAATCACAATTATTTGAGTGACAATTAATCGTCACGTAAAATGTCATAATCGTGACAGCCCTAACCACAAGTTAATGGGAGATACTGTACGAATTCAAATGAAATATTTAAAACCTATAGGCTATTATTAACAGATGCTGTAGGACGGTTTTCTGGGGTAATGTTTCTTAAAAGCACTTTAGCCTTATATACTTTGAAGTATGGGATGAATAGTGATCAAAGTGACCAAGGGCGTTCAAACTTTTTTCAAAGGGGGCCACATTAGACAATATTAAAACACCCAAGGGCCAACTATACTATCCTGACATAATGTAGTTTTGGTCAGACTATAACAAAGTCACATACGGCACATACTGTATGCATCACATTTAAACAATTTGAACTATCATCATCAATATTTACTATCAGTGGTCTTTTGTCAGGTGTCTGCTCTGAACAAAACACAAATAACTCAGCCTTATTTCACATAGGGATGGGACGATATGAAAATGTCATATCACGATTATTGTGACAAAAGAAATCGCGATTTACGATATTATCGCGATAATCAAAATCCATTATGCTGGGGTGGAATATTTGCCAAAAAATAGCAGATCTACAAGCTCACAACGCATCGCAACAGCTATTTTTGGCAAAGACATTTGATAGAGAGTGTATCAAGTACGTACATTATAAGTACCTTTTACCAATTATAGAGGGTTTAAGTGGTAACGGATACGCAGCTCGGCAAATAAAAGGTGAATTCAACCCAGTGCATGACTGAGCACGATATCACGATAAATTAAATCTCCACGTTACGATTATCGTGAGTGTTTTTTATCACGATAAACGATAATATCGCGTATCGTCCCATCCCTAATTTCACATTACCAAATGTAACCAGAGGCGCAAGGTAGAAAATACAATAAAATAGCCTATCTTTGAGCATTTCAGAATGAGACAACAGGGAACAATCCTGACAAATTATACTCTGGGAAAACATTCTTGGTGCTGGCGAGCCGTTTTTTAATACAATTTAGGAATGAAGCTGTGGGCCGTATAAAATGTGTCCTTGGGCCGCGTTTGGCCCCCGGGACGCACCTTGGACACCCCTGAAAATCTGTAGAGCTTGTAGAATTGTAGTATTTTCTGTCTTTTCTTCTTTTTGTGTGTGTTGAAAATGTGTGTCTTGGTCCAAAAATATGGTTGCCAGCGTTAATGTGGATAATAGATGATAGCATACTTTAGGAATTGTGCCATCTTTTCCACAGGAATAATAATGAGAAGGAATAAACATCTAAAGTTGGGAGCATATGTTTGTGTTGTGTTGGCACAGTGGAAAGACGGTCTGAATAATATGTCTGACTGGATAACCTATTGTGTTGTTATAAATGAGCTTCTCACTGGGGAAAAAAACATTTGACTACTCATGTGATGTCTGAAAAGTGTCTCCAACCCTGAAGCAAATATTTCACAATGAAAGACTTCATCATTTTGGCGCACAGGTGTCCATAGCAACTGAAAAAGTTTTTTATTTATTTTGTATTATTTTTTTTGAAGGAGAAAGGATCATTGCCAAACAAAAAGAAATACCCGATTATATTACGGAATGCAAAAACTTCATGGAAAAACAACAATCCATTCTCCAGCCATTGCTCCGTACTCGCACTCTAAAACGTTAAGATGGGGTCTGCATTTCTAAAGGGCCTTTATCCAAAAGCGCTTTGCAATGTGCATCGTATTCATCCATTCACACACAATCGCACAAGGACAGCGAAGGCAACGATACAAAGCAATTCCTTTCCATTCTTTCCTTCCCGATTCCGAGCCATAACTTGCGTATTGGTCGATATCGAGTACCGATCTAAGAATAATAACAAAAATCCTTTAATAATTGTTAAAGTGCAGCTGCAATTTAGTAAAAATAATCATGCATTGTGTCAAGGTGCCAACTTGCGTCTTGTGCACAAGTATAGGCCGCCACCATACATGGCCCACTTGTGCGCCAGCAGAGCGTGACATGAGGTGTGCTCACCACTGGCATCACCACTGGCGATGCCAGTGACATCACCACTGGCATCACCAGGAATGCAAGTCCCTCATTGGCTGTTAATGATGACGTTGCCAGAGAAATGCTGGTCCCTGATTGGGCTACGGGCTTAAACCCGGGCAGACACCGACATACGTACATACGGTACAACATACGCAGCCGAGTGCAGTACTTGTGCACTCTGCTGGCGCAAGTAAAGATGTATGAAACATTAGTGCAACATCAACTGAAGCATTCGAAATACAAAATAATTGTTGAGTGTAAAATGACATATCATCATGTGATAAATGACGTGGTATGAGAAGTCAGCACCCTCCCCCCCTCACCTTAGCCCCACCACCTTGTTTTCCCGATACTGTACATATAGTGTTTTGTAACTGCAATATTATTGAATGTTTTTTTTTTTGCTTTGATTTTTGCTTGCTATTTATTATGTCCATGAATTAAATACAGAAGGCTTTCAACGTTAAAAAAATAATAACGTAAAAAGTCCTATTTGAGATGTTCCTTTTAGGCAGGGTGTTTAACTGTACTTGTACTGTACTACATTTCGATTATATTGACTATACTTGTACTGTTCTCCATTTTTGTCTAATAAAATAATCAATCAATATGGGAGAGTGGCACATCCTCGCTGATACAGATAACAGCATTTTAGGCACAGTTTCGGTCGGCAGCTTTTCCCATCCTGGTACCGGCATCGAAACAACTCTGCTCATCGGGAGCAGTTGGGGGGGTTTCAGCGTCTTGCTCAAGGGCACTTTGACACAAAGCCTGGGGGAAGAGCCATGCAGGGGAATCGAACCGAAAACGGCCTCTTTACCTCGAGTCATGAGCCAAAGCTGTCTGTCAGTGTCTCCCCTTCTAAAGCTCTTCTTTACTCAGGTACTGTACTTAAAGGAGGACTTCACCACTTTTCAACCTATCTTCATATAATTGGTCCTCACTAAAAAATAGCTTCTTTTTATTTTTTTTTATTTTTTTTTCTCAGAGGAGGGCTGTGGGCAGGTCAGAAACCCATCGTCTTGTGACATCATCGATTGGGAATCCAAGCTAATAGAAACTGCAGGCTTTCTATTCCTGAAAAGTTGCAATGTTAAAGTGGAAGCCATTGTTCTTGCGATAATAAAAATCTAAATATTTTTTTCAAAAATATTGATTCATTTTTATTTTTTTTGAAAAATGATGATGTCACAAGACGATGGATTCTGAACTTCCCACAGCTCTCCTAGGAGACTTGGACCAAGTAGAAAAAAATTGCGCTATTTTATTATGAACATTAGTGAGGACCTATTATATGAAGATAGGTTGAAAAGTGGTGGAGTGCCCCTTTAAGTTACAATTTTGAGGTATTTGAACTTTACTGTAGTGTTTCCAATTTTTAGTACTTTTACCTCTACATCTCAGAGGCAAATATTGTACTTTTTACTCCCCTACAATTACTGGAAAACTTAAGTTACTAGTTGCTTTGTAGATTTTGATTATTATTACGAAAACATACATTAACCCAGGGGTGGGCAACTTTGATGATGACGAGGGCCACTATATGTCCACCTTCACTCCAGAGGGCCACATTGCATATTGCTTACGTCCTACTTTGTCACTTTCTAGTATCTCATACAAAAGAAGCAAAAAATAGCAGATCTACAAGCTCAAAATGCATCGCGCTGCGATGCGTTTTGAGCTTGTAGATCGGCTATTTTTTCTTCTTTTGAATTGGAATCCTGAATTATTTTTTGTTATTTTTTAATTGGAATCCTGAAATGTAACATTTTGATTTAATTTCAAACACATTTAGTTACATACTCATGTTAACTTTATGAACCTAAATACAAATACCTACATTGGACATAAAAGAAACATTTTAATACTACTGTACTAGTCATTAAGCTACTAATATAGACAGAATTAAAGCGGGTCATGTTTGGAAGCTGAAATCAATAATATATCAGTATTCCAGTATTAACCTGCGGGCCGCATTAAGTGAAGGTGGGGGCCACATGTGGCCCCCGGGCCACCAGTTGCCCATGTATGCATTAACCGCTTCAGCCTAAATATACAATTCGGCCATTTGAAAATAGCTGATCTACAAGCTCACGATGCGTCGCGAAAAATGTAGTACGTTTTCCACCACCAGTACAATATTTGCCTCTGAGATGTAGTGAAGTAGAGGTAAAAGTATGGAAACACTCCAGTCAGTCAACATAGAGGGGAGCAGGGAGCTTATGAACTAGGCTCAGACTTTAGGCTGCATGCTGTTGTTGTGACAGTGACCTGTTATGTCTTGTCATGGCATGAGTTTGCCAGTCCAAACCGTCAAGGACTGAAACGGCTTTACAATGTACTCCTGTAAAGACGAAATACTATATGTCGACCATGTTTGACAAAACAAAATTCCAAATCTTTCAGAGAATTCAATTTCTTTCAAAATGTAAAGGATTTTCAGAAATGTTCGGTAACTATAGTGGAAAATATTCTGACTTATGGATGTGACTGACATGACATTGAGCTTGTAGTTCGGCTATTTTGGCGATTTTTGAAAAATTTGGAATCTGCAAAAATGTCAACCCATAACTGCTCCCCGGGGCGATTTACTGTATTAATAGTTAGGATATGGGTTAATTAATTCCATATATATTACTCGTTACTTTACTTATAGCACTTTTCTAGGTACTCAAAGTCACTTTACAGAAACAAAATAAACACAACTTAAAAAAAAAACCTATCCTATAAAAGAAAGGTAAACAATGAGGGGGGCTTGGATTTATGTAGGGAATGTGAGTCTGAAAAGGTGGGTTTTTGAGTGTGTTTTATGGAGGGGGTTAGCTTTGTTATTATTATTATCATTATTGTCATTATCATCATCATCATCATCATCATCAGGATATAACTACATTATAGTCCTCGCCCAGTATGGTACTTCTCTTAGAGACGGTGAGTAAAGTGATTGTGTGGGTGCAGCGATCAGTGTGCATGTGAAGACACATGCATGCACACGTCTCTCTCACACACACACACACACACACACACACACACACACACACACACACACACACACACACACACACACACACACACACACACACACACACACACACACAGCAGCAGCAGAGACAGGCTCAACTATTGAGAGAGAGAGAGAGAGAGAGAGAGAGAGAGAGAGAGAGAGAGAGAGAGGCAGCTTGAAGGAAGGAAGGCCCAGCATGACCATGCACTTTTTATTGGTTGGCGGGAGGAAGAAAGAAAGAAAGAGAAAACGTGATTCTTTAGAGTCAGAACGTATAAGCAGGATATTTATGTAATAATAACTACCTGTCTTTCAAAACCAAACTGTCCGTTGTTGCAACGGTTAAACCGCTCGGTAACCAACCAGTCCCACCGAAAACATTAAGCGCCCGTCCAGTTAGTGCTGCTGAGTAGGTGTGGTTGTTTTTGTTGCGTGTGTGAGAGAGCATTGTGCAGTAAAGAAATAAAATAATGTATGTGAACAATGCGAGTTGTAAAAAGAAGAGACAATGGTGTGTAAAGTACAAAATGGACTTTGCTAAAGGTTTTCTTATGATGCAACATGTTTCCTCAGCTTGTAACGTTGGGCAACAACACATAGCCTACACATTTCTGTTCACGTGGAAATTCATTGGTAACCACAGTGTAATTCCACAGAACAACTGCTCTCATTGCCTCATCGTCTGTTCAGGAAATAAAATAACGTTACAAAAAAGAAAAAGAAAAGAAAAGAATCATATAATGGAATTTAACAACATAAACATTAATCTGTCTTAAAGCTGCACCGTGTAATTTTCCTCTTCTACCCCGGATTGGAACCAGGTTTTCCCTGCCCATTGAGCTAATAGAGCCTAGTGCTTGCTCAGGGGATAAATGTAACCTTTCAGTTTGTTTTATTTTTCAGCACTTTTGGACAGTTCAATACAAGTACATTATCTGTTAGTGCATCTGAACATAGCATAGTTTCAAGAAAGAAAGAAAGAAAGAAAGTTCAAGGCACAGATCAGTGCAGTCCACATGACGAAGCATCCAAGGTGCCAAAAAAAGAAATTTAAAAAAATGGTGTCAGTTCCTGTGTCTATAGGTGAAACATTGGCCCTTGACACGATCTAAATGTCTCTATAGAAGAGCAGGGAGACAACATACAACCACCCACATTGTAGACGTTAGGTTGTTTTAACTCATTGAATGCCCTTTTCAAGATGGCCGCCAAGTACCAGGATGCCACGTTCCTAAATTTCTAGTGCACGGATCAATTTTTAGTGCACGGATCGTGCACGCCCATGCACCATATATGCACCATATGTGTAGTACTTTTTAACAGCTTTCAAACAAAAAAATCCGCTTGGAAATCCGTTCAGGCATTCATGAGATACAAGCCTTCAAAGTCAGACAAAACAGCCATTTTTGACATTTTGAAAGATGTGTTTGTTATGGGGCTAAACATGCAATTTCGCAATTGCGATCATGCCTAATACATTTGAGGCATTTTTAGAAAAAATTTTATAAAAAAAATTTTTGAAAAAAAAAAAAAAAAAAAAAAATTCAAAATGGCTTCCAACTCGGGAAACTCGGGCTGTGGCAGCCTGGGAGTACTGTAATAACTCGTGAAACTCGTGCCTTGGCAGTCAATGAGTTAATATCGTTGTTGTTGAGCGGAAACATCGTATCTCCAAGTTTCAAATGTGTACGTTCTTTCGTAAAGTAAAGCCCAGCTTGATCATACAAGGCGGTCCGCACAAAAGTAGTGAAAACAGCAGATCTACAAGCACACAACGCCTCGCGGTGCGAGGCGTTGTGTGCTTGTAGATCGGCTGTTTTCACTAGTTTAAATCATTTTTAAAATGATAAATGCAAAACGAACGGTTTTGGACATATAGGGTTTTCACGCGACAACGACGATATTCTACCATACAGTTTGGACACATTTTCATTTTATAAATGAAAAACTAAATCTGCCAAATGAATCTGCCTTAATAACAAAATAGCTTATAGGGTACCAAACACTCCCAAATGGTGGCTGGCAGAAGGCACTCCGTCTTTGATGAAAACATATATTAAGGATTTATTTTGAGCAAGGCCACAACGTACCGCATGACCAACGTGTATCGACCTAAAAGGTTTCATCAGGGTGTAACGTTTTGGCTAAGCACTCACACTCGAATAAATATCCAAGTGAGCACAAATGCCAACACAATTTGACCGACACCAATAGACTTTTAAAAACATTTGCGGAAGAAAATATTAAATCAGTGTAATAGCTTATACTGTAGGTAGGGTAGTTGGGACTCTTCCTAGTACCTACTCTTGTGTGTATTTATATCTTGTACAGGCTGCTATGAAGGAAAATAGTTTGTATATATCTAT
This sequence comes from Nannobrachium achirus, assembly GCF_963921795.1. Taxonomy (NCBI): domain Eukaryota; kingdom Metazoa; phylum Chordata; class Actinopteri; order Myctophiformes; family Myctophidae; genus Nannobrachium; species Nannobrachium achirus. The sequence goes on along the minus strand of NC_137826.1, from coordinate 45,862,999 downwards.
ATCTCATTAGCTCATTAAACTTATTATGAGCCATGTATAATTGTCATGCTGACCACATGGGTTAGGCCCATATCCTTGATGCCAGGCCCAAACCTTGTATCTCCACATTTTAAACATTTTCATTTTGAGTTAAGAGTTTTGTTTTTGTAAATGAATGCCCAACTTCGATGCGTTTCGAGCTTGCCGATCTGCTACTTTTGATGCTTTTGTGTGACGCTGTTGGTATGATCAAGAAGGGTGTTAATTTATAATTTAAAAAAAACACACCACTAGGTCTGTCACGATTATGACATTTTACAAGACGATTAACTGTCACTCAAAGAATTGCGATTAACGATTTAATTGTGTTTTTGTAGTTTCTGTTTGGCTTTTAGGCTTTGAAGTTGAACATGGCAGATATGACACAAAACCTAACTATACGAAGAAATGACCGACATATTTGAAAACTTTATACTTAAAAAAGAACATTGATAGTGTAAATAGCCGATCTACAAGCTCACAACGCATCGCACTGCGATGCGTTGTGAGCTTGTAGATCTGCTATTCCCACTACTTTTTGATAATGTTTGAAACTATATGAACATTTTTCAACATGGAAACGATTATGATGATTATGCAAAATAATTGCGATTACCTAAAATAATTGCGATTAGACGATTATGTAATAATTGTGACAGGCCTACACACGACTAACTGCAAAACCCGACTTAAGTTGGCATATAACGTTTTCTATTGTAAACCGTAGCGTGCGGTCCGCGGCACCCACAACTGATGGAGAAAACTCCAATTCACATAATCCTTCAGGAGACGTAATCACCAGGAAATGAAAACCTCCCTTTCTCTTGATTAAGAGCGTCTGCTAAATGCCTGAAATTGTAAATTGCAAATTGCTGTGAAGGAAAATGGATTCATCTCGTAATCTATCTCCAGATCGCGTTCCTGTTTAAAACAAGCCCTTCTCTATACGGACCACAGATGGCCGCGGTTATAATTTTTCTTTTCCGGGTGAAAGACAAGACCAATCGTCGTCCGTCCCCGGAAGTAATCTGATTACATTTGGACGGCTGTGCGTTCGCGGAGCCTCGAAAATAAGGTAAAAACTCTGAAAAAAGCCCGGCAGAATCTGCTGAATTAATGAATTATAAACCCGGCAGTAGATGTGTTAAAATAAGGAGATAAGAAGTTGATCTGCCCGACAGTAACACCATGCAATGTGACCAGCAGCTTTCAGTCTCATGGTTAGCCTCTGGTTGGCTTACATGTAACTTGCACGGGCTCGGTTTAAGTGTATGTCAAACTCTAGTGTGTCTCCTAATGAGCTAGACTCTTGACCCGACCACTTGACCTCTGCATGGCTGAAAAGCTAATCTCTTTAGGCTGTCTTTTAGTTGAACTTGAAGTAATACTTTGGGTAAAAACCTGCAAAAAGAAAAGGGTGGTACTTCTATGTACAGTGTGGTTATCTGCCCAACTGGCATGCCATCTTTCTACTATTCTAAATAAAACGTTAATTCGAAATAGACTTAATCTATATAGGCTCTTTCAATCTCACAGGGCCTTCATGTTAAAAGCAAAGCAAAGAAAGGAAACCCATGGAATTATGTTGCAAGACACGTCCAAGCAAAGTCAGCCACAGAATTTCACAAGAGAGGTGAAAGTGAGCGGGAAACTCTTGACTTGTCTCCCCTGCTTTTATTGCACTGCGATAGCAATAATGCAATAAAAAGTATCAGACAGGGCATATAGTGTGTCAGGTTTTTATATAAGTACTGAAAGTAGTAAGGTTTATATATATATATATATATATATATATATATATATATATATATATATATACAGTGTATATATATATATATATATGTCACGGTTTGTTAGAGAAACAGGACGGTCGAGAAACGGAGCACTCGTGGTGCCGCACGGGGCGGAGCAAGCGGTCGCCACAACAACGTCCTCCAGGCGGAGCCGCTCGATTGTCCACGACATTGCAAGCGGCGCGAAGGCCAGCGGACCTTGGTCCTGCTCTTCGCCCCCGAGCGCCGCAGACTACGAAGCCGTGGTGAATGCAATCGTTATATTTATGCCGGCAAGCCCACGATAAACGCTCATAGTAAGCTAATGGCTAAGCTAATGGCTAAGCTAATGGCTAAACACCGCCCAGCTAGGCTAGTAAATAAAGAAAGAGAGTCGCAAACGAGTGACGTCAGCGCCTGCACTAGTGAATGGCTGTCTATGGGCTGTCGTCGCCATCTGGTGGTGATTAGTGTGTGGTGAACGACAAAACAAGCGCTCTTACTCTTACCGTCCTGAGTTACCCAAACATACTGTAACATATATATTCTACTACAGTTTAGACTAAGAGGCATATCGAACCACCATTAATAATGTTTCAATGTGAGCTGAGCAACCAACGTGTGAATAGTTGCTCCGTCCACTAAACTACGGTTCGTTTAGAATTATGTCAACAGAAGTTCCCAGTAACATAATCTTCTCCCTAAAGAACAGCTCAAATGCAGATAATTCCAGAATGCCTCGTCGTCATTTGACTCATGACCACAATCTTCTGTCTTGGGCTGAAAACAGCCAACTCATTCATACAGTAGATAGGTAGGAGATAATGTCTACAGTATGGTCAGTGCTAGGACTACTACACATACGCTCTGTGGAGCTGTGTGTGCAGCAGTGTTGTGCAGGGTTAGTCACAGACATGTATCCTTGGAGACAGCCATATAGTAAACATTATTATAACAGTTGAATTGGAACTCCCAATCGGAATGCCTTGAAGTTCTCCATTGTATGATAATAGCCCACGACCACGCAAGGTTTCGGTTTCCTAGCATATAAACATAACTAGAGCTCTGACCGATGCTAGATTTTTGGGTCCGAAGTGAGTTCTGGCCCGAACCGATAACTGGCATTTTGACTGCTATTTTGTCAAATAAGTCAATTTCAAACTTTGATTAAAGTTTTCTATTTGAGTTAACTTGAGCAAATAAGTAAATATAAAAAGATGCAAAGTTGAACTTTGTTTTATTATAAGCCCTATTAAAATGCCTATCTACAAACTCACAATGCAATGTGGCACCTGTAATGACATGCCCAGAATAATAGGGATGCCAGGTTCAACATGGTTAATTGGCAAACATCGAATGCATACTTAATCAATACGTAAATACATATCTATAGTCTAATAATGGCCTATACTGTATATCGGCAGAAACAGATATATTGATCTGACTCTAAACCTAACAATGTTTGGCCACAAACACCTGTAGCTGTTATACAATCATGCACCCCGGCCACTTGTGTATCACAGCATAAATATACAGTAAGACTCAGTAAGTTACCAGTAAATCAACAAGTGGTGGACATTCTATTCTCACTAGGTTCACATTGTGTAGTTATCTTTTTAAACTCGGCTTTCATGTTATTAACCCGTTATGGACGGGTACACAGTAAAGTGTACAGCATGTATTACAGTACTTTTTTTTCTTCTGAATTAATTCCAAAGGTGTAAGCTATCATATAGTTTTGGAATGTTGTTTCTAGCTGCTACAGAGGCTGAGTAATACATTTTCCAGTAAAACAGTTGGTAATTTTGAGATCGGACTTATATCTTTAAGGCTTTTTTCAAATTGGACTTAAGCCTAAATGGGTTAATTCTTTACTTTTTACATGCGAATCATATGTAATTGTGTTCATTTTGTATCATTGCTGAACATTTTTTTCCCCCTTTTTTTGAAGCACATTGAATCTGCGCTTGTGCTACATGAATAAATGTGACTTGAAAAAGGCTCACACTTTACATTAAATGAAGATGACTATTCCTCTGCATGTGATGCATTACCTTGTGCCGTCCTTGCTTATTGTAAGTCGCTCTGCATTAAGAGTGTGCTGCTAAATACCTGAATTGTATAATTGTAAATTACATTTTGTACTTTCAAGCATTCACTCTCACGGCATATTATTCCTTGAACCACACCTGAAGAACATTCCTGAACACAGTCTGTATGTAAAGGAAAGTTGTGTCCTGTAAAGGTGGTTTTCAGCTTTGTGTTTACAAACTATACGTTCACACCAAGCACTATAACTATAACCATAACTGTACATAGTGTTTTTATAACGGCGATATTATTGAATGTTTTCTTTGCTTGCTATTTATTATGTCCATGAATTAAATACAGAGGGCTTCCAACGTAAAAAAGACCGCTAAAGGTCTTATTTGGGATGTTCCTTTTAGGCAGGGTGTTTAAGTGTACTTCAATTGTATTGACTATTACTTGTACTGTTCTCAATTTTTGTCTAATAAAATAGAAAATTAAAAATCAATAACTGCTCTATAACTACAGTAAATCGTTCACCACTGTATTTGTTATAGTTGTGGTGGTGTGAACTTTGCCATCCAAACTATATCTTTATAGTTGTCTTTATAGTGCTTGGGGTGCCCTTTATACAGCTAAACTTGTAGCCACTATAGGTACAATAAAACCAGCTGATCACCACTACATAGCCTATTGGTACATGTAGCTTGCATCCAATCTGAAAAGATATGACTGCAGTTTATTAAATGCAAGGCATGCTTGTTGACCTATAAGACCAATGTATCAAATAGTCCTCCTACTACACTGAACAGTCCAGCTTACAGTTGCGACATGTGGCAAGCAGGAAGCTTTAGCAACAGCTAAAGTATGGCACAGGGGTTGACACTAATGGTTGCCTAACCTCGCCTCACCTGGTGTTCGTTCACAACAGGCCGTTAGGCGGAAACCACTAGAAGAAGTGGTGTCGCTTTGATTTGGTTCCCCCCGTTTGTTTCCCCAATCCCTATTAAAATGCTTGAGTAGCCTAGTGTAGTCTTGCCAGTCGCTACGAGTTTAGTCTCGCGTAGCCAGACAACTATTCCACAATCTCTGACGGGAGCATTTCCAAATCGCGGAGTCAACAGTCTGGCCACGCGAGACTACTACGAGTTGGACTAAAAGATGAATATACCAAACAAAATTCTCAAAAGCAAAACTTTTATTAGGTAGGCCCTAAAAGTATGTCCTTGAGCGCAGGGGAATTATTTTGTGTTAAAACTGAATCCGGTTAGATTTCTCCTGCCAAATTGCAGTCTTTGAGTACTACAATATGACGTGTTATGGTTTCCGCTCCCGACCGAAAAGTGAAGTGATCCCAGACTAATGGTTGCCCAACTGCCCGTGGAAATTAAATAAAACCTTTGGGCAAGTGGAGGTTGCTTTCAGGTATTTATGAAGAACAATGCTACATTTTTACAACTAGAAGTAGAAGTTGCACTCATTCTGTTTTTTTCGCCACTCGGCAGTTATCGATTCGATTTGACATTAATTTGCTCTACAAGCACAAATGTTACCTATCATTCTATAATGGACAATTTACTTCTCGGGCAAGTGGGCAGGACATTTGGGCATGTAGAACATGACCTGTACTTGACCGACGAGCAAGTGCCTCCGAGACCTTAGAGTCAACCCCTGCTCAGTATGGTACGTATGTATGCACATGGATAAACTGCATGCATATTTAGAAGCATCATACACCTAAATAATAAGAGCAGCATTATGTGGCATGTGTTTAAAATCTACCAAAAGGCTTTAGCGTAATTCCCCGTTTTCAAAAACGACAATTGCAGATCTACTGTAAGCTCACGATGTTGACCTTGTATCTACTTTAATTTTAGCTACATTGTTTTTTTCTCCCTTTTTTTAGGTAGAGAATAGCAGACCTATTAAAAGAAAACACAAAAATGCATCGCATCCGCAACTCTTTGCAAGCTGGTGGGCTATTAATTGTCCGCAAAGTATGAATGAATGTGATATGAATCAGAGTTCATATGGAGTGTTGGGGAGGCAATCAACAAGTGCGTCACATCCATTTCCTTTGCTACACCTCAAACAGGCCCTGACACATTTACAACTGTCAAAACATTTTTTTTTACATTTGCAGGTAAATGTATAGGGCAACAGATAAGGGACTACTTTTGATATTTTACATACATATATTAATCTAAACAACAATATTGGTTGCTTTTTTTCATATTATATCTGTTGGGTGGAAACCTCATACCGCTTCAAGTCGCTCTTTTCCTATAAATGTCCTGCTAATGCATTTTTTTCCACAGGTTTTTTTTCCCTGTTTTGCCTTAAATTTTTTCTGAGCTCAATGCTCTGCAAATCCACTGGAAATCCACGGTCTTGCCAATGGCAGGACGTGTGACGTTTTGAAATGGACAAAACCTCTTAACTCCATTTTTGAGGTTTTAGATTTTTTTGGCATAAATCAGGGCTATTGAACACCCTTTACATCTGAGTGTTGGTTAAAATAATATTGAACCAATGGAAAGTAGTAAAAAGTGCTTGGGACAAAACCTCCTAACTCCACACTTTCTACCAAACCACCCAACTCCACCCAATAGACGGGTTTCTGGTCCACATTACACTGATAAAACTAGATGCGTGCGCAGGGTCCGTACCAAAATTAGCCAATGAAACCAGCGCTCCCCAAAACAACAGGTTTGGGGATTGGACGGAATTGATTACATGATACAGTCAGCTGTGCATTTAGTCTCAATGTTTGTAAACAAGAAACCCGTCTATTGGCCCTCTCTTTTTTTCATAAATATGTGCTATTGAACGCCCTTTACGTCTGTGTGTTGGTTAAAATAATATTGAACCAATGAAAAGTAGTATAAAGCCCTTCGGTCAAAACCTCCTAACTCCACTTGAGCTCATTTTTCTGTACATTTTGGAGTTGTGGGGTTTCTGCCCGACCTCAGAAATAAAAAAAAATGTTACTTTTCAGGATTCAAATTCAAAAGTAGCAGATGTACAAGCTCAAGCTTGCACATCTACAGCTACTGTTGATGCTTTCCTGTGACACCGTCTAGTATTATCAAGTAGGTTTCCAGCGAAAAAAAACTCAAAATGTTGAAATATAGTTTCTGCCCGGAAGCAACGATATAATTACATGTTATACGTTTTGAAAAGGTGACCGCGTATACAGATACAGTAGCACAATGGAATTGCACAGCGATTACATCATGAGTGGACGAAGCTGCTAGATGTTACAGCCCCTATACTGTATTGACAATGTGTAATATTAGGTCTATAAATGTAAATTGTAAACGTCAAATGCGGCGATATTTGCAGTGCTCTGGAAACCTCTCTTTACTGTGTATGTATATTGATGCTGCAGTATTATACGAACGCTTGTATTTGTTTGTACCGACCTTGGCTTGAGTTTTACCAGAGTGGATCCCCTTCCACTGCTGACATCACAGCCATATCGTTACTGTCGGCCAGAAACCTCTTATCTCCATATTTTAACTTTTTGTGTTTTTTTCCACAGTAAATGAATGCCCTACTTGATCATACTAGAGATCAACAAGCTTGAGGTTGTAGCTCTGCTGCTTTTGATGCTTTTGAATTTGAATCCTGAAAAGTAAAGGGCTTTGCACGCAGATGCGTTTTTTTTTTTCGCACGGAAAAAACGCATGATTTCATTTTTTTTAAATAAAACAATGATTCTCTGTGACCTCATGCACACCGGCTCCGAATTTGCCATGCGGCAGGTGGCTGCGGCAGTGCGTTCTTTTCCCGATCGAACCCAGTCCGATTTGTGCGTCTTGTCGCACTCAATGACTCGTTTTATGACTCGTTTTCGGATCCGCAGTGTGGATTCCTCACAGCCTTGCACACCAAATCGAATGCGTTTTAATCATGCAGCAAACGGAAAAAACGCAACGGTCCTGTGTGCAAAGCCCTTAACAGTTTTGGACATATGAGGTTTCCACCCGACAGAGACGATATGGGAATGTGCGGGGCGTATTTAGCCGCTCAAACGCTGATTTACAACATATTTATTGTTTATGACAAGGCAAAATGATAATATATGGGGACGCCTTTTTCCACATTATTTTCAACGTCCAGGGATTCAAATTGTCTGTTGCCCTGCATTCACTAGCATGGCTGACCTCTTGTGCGTGTGTGCGCGTGCGCGCGCGCGTGTGTGTGTGTGTATGTGTGTGTGTGTGTGCGCGTGTGTGTGTGCGTGCGTGTGTGTGTTACATTCCAACTGGGGCCACTAATGCAACTCAACAATCTTGCTACATCTCTACATTTCTACATGAAAGTTTGGCTGCCAACTTGTTAACAACCACTACCAGAGCAAGCTAAAAAACATCACCGCTCTTCTTCCTTCGAGGGCATAATATTCTTGAATACCGGTTTATGATCATAGTCGCTTTAAAAAGAAGACAAGTATCAGAAATATTGTTTTGTTTTTCCGCCAATAAAAAAAAGAAAAACGATCTCTTTCTCTCTTTCAAATTAAACGATCATTTTTGACACGCACATAAAACGATCAGCTGGTGATTACAGGCGTGCGAGGGCTATACTTACAAGAATAACGGCATATTCAGTTAACCACTTGTTAACCACTTTACATGGCGTCCATATTTTGAGCATCTCTTCATTATAGGCAAAGCCTTTTCAAAGGTTTAATTTAAAATGAAATAAAATTACATTGAAATCTACAAGTTCAATAATTTGACGACCAGTGGAGTGAGACAGAGTCTCCAGTAGGAGTCTTGCGGAGTCTCCATTGTGGCTCCCGCTGGTTATCAAATGATTGAATTAATTGGGATTAGTTTAGGAATGCGACAAAAACAAACCAGAAAGATGCAATTGGAAATTGCAAGTGTGGTTGCCATGACACGAGTCACACTTGCAAATGAATAATAATAATAATAATAATAGTTACCTACTCCTCCCGCAAGGGAAATTCAGATATCGCAGCCCAACCCAGCTGCTTTTTTTTTTATCAGCTTTAACCCAGCTGAACTCAACCCAGTGATGCCCACAAGGAGCGCAAGGGGGAAGGGGAGCAGTGATAGCTGGAGCGGGGAATCGTACCAGCGATCTCCGGGCCTCCGGAGTCCTAGGTATGGACACTAACCACTCAGCCTGAAGCACTGCTCTGAATTCCGTCTTACCGTTTGAATCTTCCCCATTCATGTCCAAGGGGAAAATGTATTCACTAATAAATTCATGGCCATATATGGAGATCTCTGTGTCAGTCCTTGTCCATTTTATGCCCATATATGGAGATCCCTGATGTAATTAATATTAAGCCCATATACTGTCAGTCTCATGTGGTCTATGATGTCAGACATCTATGATATCAGTCTCCATATTTGGGAAGTTATAAAGTCAATGGAGAAAGTTAATTCACGAATAAATGTATGTATATATACAGTATATATATACAGTATATATATATATATATATATATATATATATATATATATATGTCACGGTTTGTTAGAGAAACAGGACGGTCGAGAAACGGAGCACTCGTGGTGCCGCACGGGGCGGAACAAGCGGTCGCCCACAACAACGTCCTCCAGGCGGAGCCTCTCGATTGTCCACGACATTGCAAGCGGCGCGAAGGCCAGCGGACCTTGGTCCTGCTCTTCGCCCCCGAGCGCCGCAGGCGCGAGTGGCCGTGAAGAGCGGGCCAGGGCCGCGCGGCCGGCGGAGCGCCGCGCGAGTTACGAAGCCGTGGTGAATGCAATCGTTATATTTATGCCCAGGCCGTAAGGCCTGGGCAAGCCCACGATAAACGCTCATAGTAAGCTAATGGCTAAGCTAATGGCTAAGCTAATGGCTAAACACCGCCCAGCTAGGCTAGTAAATAAAGAAAGAGAGTCGCAAATGAGTGACGTCAGCGCCTGCACTAGTGAATGGCTGTCTATGGGCTGTCGTCGCCATCTGGTGGTGATTAGTGTGTGGTGAACAACAAAACAAGCGCTCTTACAATGAACGTCCTGAGTTACCCAAACATACTGTAACATATATACAATATAATGTATCCCCCAAAGCCCAAGTGCGTGCTACCAAAACTGTAGGAGGATTAGCTAGGAGGGGAAAGAAAGAAAAGAAAGATGGATGGAATAAAGTCGGACAAGTACTATAGTTTTTTTGTTTTTGTTTTTTTGTAATTTATAGAAAATATGATTCATTTGGGGTGAACTACTCCTTTAAAGAGGTACTATGTAACGTTCCTCTTCTACCCCTGATTCTGATTTGCTTTTTGTTTTTGTTTGTTCTTTTTTACTTTTTACCACTGAGCTAATAGAGCCTGTATGCTTGACCAGGGGATAAATTGAATCTTTTTCTTTATTTATTTTTATCCCACGATTTTGTAACCCATTTTTCACTCTGTGTCAATTATCGTATGTAATCAACCTGGGGCGAGCAACGGACTGACCTCATGCTTCCTTCTATGCATGAGGAGTCCAAGTTGCTTCTTTTCACCTGACAGGGGGGAGTTTCCCCGGGTTGGACGTAGCGTGTGGAAGGAACACGTTATTCCAACCGGTTCCTTTCCCCTCCATCAGGCGCCCCGGCTGGCCAGGGGGAGGCATTATAGAGACCAGGATTACTGCATGTTTTTTGTGAGGGTACCTACCATAGGAGACACGGGGAGAACATGCAAACATGTCGAGTCAAATCCTGTGTCTAGTTGAGAAACTTTGACACAATCTAAATGTCAATAGAAGAGCAGGGAGACAAAGTACAACCACCCTAATTGTATACGTTATATCGTATTAACATACACTACCATACACACTGTATAAGTTATAGTGTATTAACATACTCTACCATACAGCTTGTATAAGTTATATTGTATTAACATACTCTACCATACAGATTGTATAAGTTATATTGTATTAACATACTCTACCATACAGATTGTATAAGTTATAGTGTATTAACGTACTCTACCATACGGATTGGACAAAATTGAATCTTTATTCATTACAAAAAACATATATATATATATATTTTTTTTTTTAAATAAGGGGCTTCAAATAATAAAGTTCTGAGGGAAGTGTTTGTCATTCTTAAAAGGTCTTATACTTTTGTGGGTCAAGCGGCGCTTTATAACACAAATACTAATTGTGTAGATAATAAGTTTAGCTCTCTCAACAACAGAAGGCCTGTAACACACTGTCGTCACTGTGTGTGTGTGTGTGTGTGTGTGTGTGTGTGTGTGTGTGTGTGTGTGTGTGTGTGTGTGTGTGTGTGTGTGTTTTGAATGAGACTATGCACTGTGTGTTAACGGTTCTTTTTTCTTTTTCTTTTTTTTTCTTCCCTTTTTGGCTCACATTACTGATGTTTACCGGCACGGAGGGCTTTGGACACACTCTTCCTGGAGCCAAGGTGTAAGCACAGATTACACACCATAAAAGAAAAAGAAAAAGTCGTATTCCTGATAGTAATCCATAGAAAAAGTTAACGAACGTTAAAAAAGTCTCTGTCTTTTTCTTTTTTCCTTTCTTGTTTTGTTTTTTCGTGTGTAAACGTTCCTCCAGATAGTTTTTCCCTCCCTCCCTCCCTCCCTCCCTCCCTCCCTCCCTCCCTCTCTCTCTCTCTCTCTCTCTCTCTCTCTCTCTCTCTCTCTCTATCTCTCTCTCCCTCTCTCCAACAACTCGGCACTGAGCTCACAGTGACTTGTAGAAAACCATATGGGTAGCAGGGGTTAGCCGAGGACACACATGCACCTTGGCAAACATACAACTTCGCTATTAGAATCCAAGATACATTTTTCACATCAGTCGAATGCCTCGGCCTCTAGCTGCGTGTTTGTGATTAAAGAGAAAGAAAGAAAGACGAAAGGGGGGGGGGAGAGAATAAAGCTAATGAAAAAGACGCGTTAGTGCTTTTTTTTCCCGCCTCAAATTAAACGTTTCCCTCACGTTTCTCTTTAGTAGTTGAGCGTTTACAGGAGGGCTTTTTCAAAAGGAATGAAGAAACATATTGGAACCGGTGTTATACACACCTTCTGATATACTGTGTGTAAATACTATATATACAGTATGTGTGTCTATATATATATATATATATATATATATATATATATATATATATATCAGTACAGTACACACACACACACACACACACACACACACACACACACACACACACACACACACACACACACACACACACACACACACACACACGTCACACACGTATGGAAATGTACTGGGGACAACTGGGCTCTGGAAAGCCAAAGGTTCCCAGCCTCTGGCTATGAAAATACATTTCAACATCAACACAGCACGGCTAGTTACAAACATGAAACGGCAGTTTGTTATAGCATATTTTCAGCATAGGCAATGGAAACAAAAACCATCAGTTATAGCGTCTATTGTTGTGATCCTACAACTCGTGTTTTTGGTGTGTGTGTGTGTGTGTGTGCGCGCGTGCGTGTGCACGTGCGTACAGTACAGTACAGTACAGTATGTTGATACATCTAGTAAACTAGTTACCCGCTTAGTTTGTTAACAAGTGAACAGTGAAGTACTGTACTTGTTGTGTAAGTAATTTTGTACATTGACAATCGTTACGTTCGTAACGAGTCAAACCATTTCAATCCTATACACATGTCCCCTCATTGTTGTCACGTGCACGCCAGACTTATCTTCAATAGGACGTCACCCCTTTACAGTGATTTGTGATGGTGGTTGTGCTATTATTTTTCCAAAGATGTAAAACACGTCATTTGGATGAGTGTGAAACATGATCCAAATGCAATTTGGTTAACAAAGACCAGCGACACGACTGAATAGAATTCACTTTGCTTCACACACACACACAAACACCAGAGCCTCGAGTGCTAGCTATCAAAATGCATTTTCATACAAACGGACATTTTGCATTGTTTAGAGAGAGTCTTTCTTCTACCATTAGAGGAATATATATTTTCTTTTAAATCTGCTGACCGATAATCAAACTATGGTGAGAAAGAAACCCTATGTGAGATGAAGGTAAACTTTGTTTTTTTTACAACAAGGGTTCATATTTTGGATTGTAATTAGAATAGAGAAAAGAAAATATGAGTGTTAAAATGTTTTCATTTACTGCTTTCTATTGTTTTAGCGATTTTAGTATTTTGATTTCAGTGGGTGGGGGCATGCGTACAAGTCTTTTTAGACACAATAAGCCGGCAATTTCTTTGTTACTATTTACACCAGCCCCCATAAGTCACATCTGCCCATGAAAGATTGTGATGCATCTTGGGAATGGGCTTATTGTGTCTAAGAAGACAGATTTAGCCACTTGCATGGATGCCCCCAACTTGAGGGCATGCATGCAAGTCAAAATTGTTAAAATCACTAAAACGATAGAAGTAAATGAAAACATCAAACAACACTCATCTTTTCTTTTCTCTAATGACTATCTAAAATATGAACCCTTGTTGTAAAAAAACAAAGTTGTCCTTTAATTCTATCCTCTTTCTATATGTGTCCATTATGGCGTTTGTCCAGAAATAGTCACATTTCTCATTAGGGGATTAGGGGGGTGCTTAGCACTCGCTCTGGTTTGTGACATATTCGTAATGCTCTTCAAGTAGTTCATAACAACCCAACACAACGTTCCCCAACACAAAGGCTTTCATTAGGCTGTGATAGTGGGATAAGCTGTCACTTTGGTGTGACTGGGAATTTCAAAACACCCGTGAAGAAGTTCTTAAGTTAAAAAAACACTGCCTGTGATGTTCAGCTCTGTGAGAAGATTGATGTATCGGGAGTGCTTTGTCTTTCTTTTTCTTTTTTTCACCCCCCTACCCAGACACTGTAGTAATAGGCAATATGCTACAGGTGTATATCCAGCAGATATACAAGCTCACTGCGAGCTTGTAGATCTGCTATTTTTGAAAAAACGTGAAAATGTGTGCAAGTCTTTGAATATCTTTGACCCGATCTTTGACCCGACTTCTAAATCCTTCCTCTAAATCATGTTGTTCTCAAACTTTTTCATGTCAAGGACCCCCAAAATTACATGTATTTGGCCACGGACCCCCATCTCAAAATATGTTGTTCCAGGGACCCCCCAGAGGCAAATATTTGAGTTACAAATGTTCGCTTTTAAATAGATATATTCAAAGACTTGCAAAGAAAAATCATGATTTTTCAAAAATAGCAGATCTACAAGCTCGCAGCGCGGCACTCGGTGCCGCGCTGTGAGCTTGTATATCTGCTATTTTTCAATAGTTAAAGCGGTCAATAATCCTAGGCCTAAATGGGTTAAAATAATATGTACGATGAACAAACATATACCAACATTCAGTTTAAATCTTTTTTAATCCGTCGACAGTTATGTCTCGACTTTCTTATTACCTAGATACTGTAGGTAATATGCTACAGGCATACAGCATTTCCACCACACCTGTCCTTTAAAAAAATAAGTAAAAATATGTACGACGAGCAAACATTATGCTAACATTCAGTTTAAATATTTTTTAATCAGTTGACAGTTATGTCTCGACTTTCTTTTACGCAGACACTGTAGGTAATATGCTACAGGACAGGTACACAGCATTTCCACCACACCTGTCCTAAATAAGTAAAAATATATCTATGATGAACAAACATTTACCAACATTTCGATTTAAATATTTTTTTGTCCGTTGATAGTTATGTCTCGACTTTCTTTTACGCAGACACTGTATGTAATATGCTACAGGTACCGGTATAGGCCTACGGCATTTCCACCACACCTGTCCTTAAATAAAGACATCAAATTATGTACGACGAACAAACGTATGCCAAACATTTCAAAGCTTAAATCTTTTTTTAATCCGTTGCCAGTCTCGACGGAAGAGCACCAGCCCGACCCCGCCTCTATTTGCTAAGCTGTTTTCGCCGCCGTACAAACACTTGTCTCGCCGTCGCACACTTGTCTCTTATACCGCCGGTCAGCAAAGACAACACAACAACATGCCTCGTATTATGTACATTATCAAGGGGACAGGGATGCACTATGCACACAACACTTTGTGTGTGTGTGTGAGGTGTGTGTGTGTGGAAACGCAGGATGTTTATTCCGCCCAGATGAAAACAGTCATCTCAAAGTGGTTTGGTACAATTAGAGGGAAGCGGCTCTATATATGGGCACAGTTGTGTCTGTGACCGCTTGATCCCTCCGTGCTTTTGTACCCATTCTGAAGCTTCCGGCCCCTCTTTTAATGTCAAAGGTGCATCTACAGGAGCTGCGTGTGTGTGTGTGTGTGTGTGTGTGTCCGTACAGTTAGGGCTGTCACGATATGACATTTTACATGACGATTAATTGTCACTCAAATAATTGGCGATTAACGATTTAATTGTGTTTTTGTCATTGGCAATTACATTTCTGTTTGGCTTTTAGGCTTTGAAGTTGCACATGGCACTGATGGCAGATATGACACATAACCTAAATATACAAAGAAATGACTGACATATTTGACAACTTTCTACTTAAAAAATAACAATGGTAGTGGAAATAGCCGATCTACAAGCTCACAACGCGTCGCATCGCGGCGCGTTGTGAGCTTGTAGATCTGCTATTTCCACTATTTCTGAAAATGTTTATCAATAGATGAACATTTTTCAACATTCACGATTATGACGATTATGAACAAATATTTGCGACTATGTCAAATAATTACGATTAGACGATTATGTAATAATTGTGACAGCCCTACGTACAGTGTGCTCTCATACGTGCACACTGTACGGTTTGTGACGGCATCACTCACAACACTGCGGGTCACCCTGACTGATTTGTTTTGGCCAACAACAAGCAAGAGACCGTCGTGTTGCCGGCTGAATTATGGAATGAGCAGCATTCATTTTGACAAGAGCGAGCGAGAGAGAGAGTGTGAGGGGCCCGAACCCCCACCCCACCCCCACCTCAGCCAGCCTGTACAGTTCACAGTACTGTCCGAGAGAATAGGCTGTTAAAGGAGTAGTTCACCCTCAAATTGACTTTTTTCCTATTGATTACTCTCACCATGGAGACTTGAGTTCGATAATATTTGCTGTTTTTTGTCGCATTCCTAAGACAGTATACAATGAATGTACCCCCATTGATTCCGGATAGGGGCCCAAACGCATTTGGGTCCCCATCCGGAATCAATGGGGGTCAATTTACTACAATACATTTTTTTTGTCTTAGGAATGCGACAAAAAACTAAAAATGTTATTGAACTCAAGTCTCCATGGTGAGAGTAATCAATAAGAAAAAGTCAATTTGGGGGTGAACTACTCCTTTAAGGTAGGGGTGGGCGATATGGAAAAATACAATATCACGATATTTTCCCAAGCTGTATCACGATACACAATTTTATCATGATTCTTTTTTCCTGTTGGTTTTTATGGTTATTTTTCAAGTTACTTGACAAAAACTAGACACTCTGGGTTCCTTTTGGGAGGACTACATTGAACTTTACAATGTCAAGGTCTCTGTATGTCACCCTGTCGCTCTAATAAATGAACGTGCAGACCAGTTGAGTGCTCCATCTTTTGTATCTGGGTAGTCATTTTTGAAGTGCCCAGGTAATAAGTCTTTTTGATATAGTTTGTCCTTGTTGAGCACCAACGAGTCCTTCTACCTGACGGCTGAAGCGCGCAGACATCTCCTACTTGTATCTCTCTGTATGTAACTCTGACAGTTTACAAATGAAACCAAATAGACCCTTACGGGTCTGTTTGGTTTCATTTGTATACTGTCAGAGTTAAGAGGAGACCTTGACATTTTAAAGTTTGATAACTAACTGATTTATACCAAAATGCAGGTTTAAATTAATTCTGCAATGAATCTCTGTATTAACGATTAAACAGGATTTTTCCTCAAGGCTCCCTCAATTGTATCATGACATATATGATATCTCTGAAAATTATCACCATATCGCCCACCCCTAAGTTAAGGGTGTTAGTTAGTTGGTTAGGGTGCTGAGTATCTGGTCCTGGTCATCATACTTCTATACCGTACACTGCAAAAATCCATTTAGGCCTGAACGCAAATCTGTGTCACTTAGTAGATTTGAACCACTTTAACCGTTGCACATGAGCTTGTAGATCTGCAATTTTTTTTTAAACCGTGAACATTTGAGCCAGTCTTTGAATATTTTTGACCCGATTCTATAAATGTCTTTGTGTCTTCTAAATCAGTGGTTCTCAAACCTTTTCATGTCGAGGACCCCCAAAATTCCATGTATTTGGCCGCGGACCCCCATCTCAAAATATGTTGTTCCAGGGACCACCCAGAAGCAAAATATTTGAGTTACAAATGTTCGCTTTTAAAAAGATATATTCAAAGACTTGCAAAAAAAGAATCACGATTTTTCAAAAATAGCAGATCTACAAGTTCACAGCACGGCACTCGGCGCTGCGCTGTGAGCTTGTACATCTGCTATTTTTCAATAGTTGAAGCATTAAATAATTCTAGGGCCTCATTAATTAAAGGAGTAGTTCACCCACAAAATTACTTCTTTTCCATCAATTACACACCCCAAGAAGCCTTGAATTCAAGGAGATTTTCTCAGTTTTTTTGTTGCATTCCTCAATAATTTGATGACAGGCCCGGAGCCTAAACTGACCATGCATTTGAGACTCTGCCGTCATCAAATGATTGCCTCAGGAATGCGGCAAAAATAAAAAAGTATCCATGAATTCAAGTCTTTTGGTTGAATTATTTCTTTTAAGACCTGAGGCTGAGGTTCTACAAATGCCTTCTGACATTCTAACATGCCCCCAACATTATATATGTATTTTGGCCGCGCACAAAGAGTTTTGGTGTGTGTGTGTGTGTGTGTGTGTGTGTGTGTGTGTGTGTGTGTGTGTGTGTGTGTGTGTGTGTGTGTGTGTGTGTGTGTGTGTGTGTGTGTGTGTGTGTGTGTGTGTGTATATAGCTAAAATCTAAACTGACACAGATGCTTTCCCGATTTTAATGACCAAATGGACCAAATTTAGGCATTTAGCAGACGCTCTTAATCCAGGGCGATTTACAATCAGCAAGGTAATACATATCAACATCAATACATCAAATGCAATAGAAATAGTCATCTAAGAAAAAGCAAAGGTAGACCAAGCACTTCATCGGATAAAAAAACATAAAAGAATGCTATGCTAAGTGAATGCTACGGTAAGTGCCATGGGCTAAGGTGGAGTCTGAAGAGGTGAGTCTTCAGACCAGCCCAGGTCCATTTGGTTACATTCATTCACTCTCAGAGTTAGGCTACAACGTGGGAAAACGACTACTAAGTCTGTGTACTTCCAATTGGTCCGAAAAACGTTGAGAAAACAACAAGAAAACTTTTGATGACACATCAAAAAGCTGTAAAAACTGGGTTACGTTTCATTTTGAGAGATTTTCTGCCAACGTTTGCGCCATACCGGTCTCTCTCCTGAGTGTTACATTAACCCATTTAGACCCAAGTCCGATTTGAATAAAGCCTTAACCCATTCAGAACGGGTACACAGTATTGTGTATTATTATTTTATGCTTTAACTATTGAAAAATAGCAGATATACAAGCTCACTAAAAGCTTGTAGATCTGCTATTTTTTTAAATTGTGAACATTGAAATTTTGTCCCGATTTTGACCCGATTCCATAAGTGTCTTTTGATTCCTTCTAAGGTTTTTTGAAAAACCTATGTTTCTATGTCAGTGGTTCTCAAACCTTTTCATGTGAAGGACGCCCAAAATTATATGTATTTGGCCACAGACCCCCATCTCAAAATATTTAGTTCCAGGGACCCCCCAGAAGCAAAATTTGAGTTACAAACGTTCGCTTAAAAAATACATATATTCAAAGATTTTTTTTTCCAAAAATAGCAGATCTACAAGCTCGCAGCGCGGCTGTGAGCTTGTATATCTGCTATTTTTCACTGGTTAAAGCATTCAATAATTCTAGGCCTAACTCATGTCAAGAAGATGATGTACACAGCAAATATCTTCAGTGTTGATTTCACTCTGCCAGTGTTAAAGATGCACTCGTAAAAGGCTCCATTCTACGGTGCAGCCATGCACTTACCAACCACCAGCCAGGGTGACATTTTGGAGGGAAAACCAACAAAGTGGCTTAATGACATTGATTTATTTCCATTATACGCTGATAAAAATGCCTCTTATAAACCGATGTGACGATATACTGTTGGTCCAGATATTTCCGATCATCTTTAACCATGCACGTTCTAAGCTGGTGTCCGTATTTATTCATGAAAATTGCGTAAATAACTGAGACGGTAGATCTGATATTTTATAGGGCTTAAAGGAATAGTTCACGCCCCCAAAATGACGTATTTAACACATATGGTGCCAACCCCGAGTTTCCCGAGTTTGTATTGGTACTAGTGCTGTGCCAACCCCGAGTTTCCCGAGTTTGGGCCGTTTTTGAAAAAAAAAAAAAAAAAAAAAAAATCAAAATTTTTTTTGGACCTCCAGAAATGTATTAGGCATGATCGCGATCGCGAAATTGCATGTTTAACCCCCATACCAACCCATTCTTTCAAACATGGCAGCCATGTTTGTTTACATCTGAAGAAAACATAATGGCTGATAAATCATGAATGCCTGAACGGATTTCCAAGCGGATTTTCTTTGTTTGAAAGCTGTGAACAGCATCTACACACGTGGTGCATCATCCAGGCATGGGCGTGCACTTTTTACACACTTGCACAATTACATGGAAGTCTATGGTAACCATGGCAACGCGAGACATTGAAGAGAAAAAATCATTGCAACATAAGTGATCAATAACACACCACATGAAACCTTGAATTCATGGCAATTATTTTGTTTTTGACGCATTCCTGAGCCAATAATTTGATGATAGGCACAAGCAGTCATCAAGGAGTCTCAAAAAGTGTTAACTGTCGGCCTTGGTGCTCAGTCAACTAGTGATTCCATTCACTGTCATTCTATGGCAAAATAAAATCACAAAATCTCAGCACTTTTTAAAATTTACCAGCAGAACTTAAAAAGTATCCATGAAGGTCCATTAGGGTTGTTGTGGTCACGATATCCGGTGTTATCTGTGTTATTGGTGCGCGAGCACAACACCAAGTACCGTACTTTACCTGCACACCGATAACACAGTTAAAACAAAGAAAACGTATTCGCTGCTCAGCTCTGCCCCGAGTGCAGGCATAGCAGTAGAGATGTGACGTTTGCAAACAAATGTGCTCTTTTGAACGGCTCTTTTGAAGAGGTGGTGCCATAGTTTTGTACTTTTTCTGGTTTTCAGGTGTCTAGGAGGTTGACAGTATTTCATTTGACGCCCTGGTGTGGTTGTTATGAGCAATTATGTATTCCCTTTGTATTTTGGGTTTCTTCCTCGAGGCTGCCACCTTGTGGTCAAAAGTGCCGGTCCAAAAACACAGATAGAGTGACATCATATAAAGATCCCCTCCCCTTTTACCATTCACCCAACACTGTGGGTGTGGCTAACTTCAGCCGGATCACCACCCACCTGACCAACCAGGCATACTAAATGAACTGGTGGGTGTGGCCACATAAAAACCTAATTTAAACTCTTTTTGTACACTTTTTTGGAAAAAATCTTCCTCCTGGTATAATAATACCTGATTATCATGTTTTAGGGGTGGGGGGGGATCATGGCACCTCATCTTTAAATGAACGATGGGATCCGGTTCTTAGTCACGGGAGCCGTTCCTTGAGTGAGAGTGTCGAGAACAGATTCAGAATCAACGGATCATCCACAGGGGGAGGCACAGCGCACGTTCCAGGCGGCTAGTTGTAGCTTTATAATGGCACAGCGTGCAGTAGGCGGAACAATGATGAGCCAAACAAGAAAACGCAGTGCTGTTGTACCAGTGTTGTTACTTTTTTACAAAGTTACAGATACCGGTGATGAATGTTCGGACCTAGCCTGAGATCAATACCATTTCCGGGTTTTAGATCCGATCGGTGCGGAAACAACTTTACGTCATCGGGCGACTTCCATCCGTGGTGGAAAGTCTGGTGATGCCAGGTTAGTTTGGACCTCATGCTTTTTGTTAACACATTATCTTCTCTTCTGAGGGTCCCTGGCCCAGAACATATTCAGATGGGGGGTGTCCACGGGCAAATATAACATATCATTTTGGGGTTCTTTGGCACAAAAAGGTTTGAGAACCACTGATTTAGAAGACATTCGTATAGAATCGACCCCAGTTATGCGAGAAGAGGTGCTACAGTGGACCCACGTCGTTCCAATTCCTCACACACATCTTTACATCTACTAAAGTAGTCAAAACGGGGTGCATGTGTACCTGAGGGTACACAGAGGTACAGTACTACAGGTTGTATATCGTCGTTGTCAGTAGGGGTGTCTTCAAAAATTCAACGAATCGACATATCGTTTTAAGCCCCCGGAATCGACGCCAATTGTTTGAGTCGAGCCCCCGCGACTCGAGTCGACTTGATAAATCCTGAGTCGAAGACAGCCCTAGTTGTCAGGCAGGAGCCTCGTATCTCCAAGTTTCAAATGTGTACGTTCTTTCGCAAAGTAAAGCCCTGCTTAATCATACAAGGCAGTCACACAAAAGTAGTGAAAACAGCAGATCTACAAGCACACAACGCCTCGCGGTGCGAGGCGTTGTGTTCTTGTAGATCGGCTGTTTTCACATGTTTAAATCGGTTTAAAATGGTGAATGCAAAACGAACGGTTTTGGACATACAAGGTTTTCACCCGACAACGACGATATATATACGTGAGAGAAAGCGGTTCTTTGTGTGAACCTGTTGCTCTGTAACTTGTTAAACTAAAATTAAATGAAAATAAAAAACGTGACTAGCACAAATTGCTGTACTGTATTGTCATTAGTGTACTTACTGAAACGTTATGGCCACAAGAAATCTGCCCAGGAGGCACTAATGGACCAATCCCCAATCACATACACACCCATTGTAACTGTTACAATGGGTGTGTATGTGATTGGGGATTGGTCCATTGCAAGTATTTTTATTTCGTTATGCTATATTCTTCAAAGCGTGCGGTGTATCATTCATTCATGGCATAATATGCTAAGCTATGCTTTTCTCTTGTAGTTTTCTCCAAGCAAAGTGTAGCCAGTTAAGGGTTACTTGGATTCAGAAATAAAGAGAGAAGGCTCCTGAAGCCAAAAAGGAAATTAAAGGCAAATTAACAGTGTTATGAATTAAAACTTGAAATTCTTCCTTTGGTTAAAGGAAAACTTTGATGGTTTTGAATCTACAGTATAGTCCCATTGTTTTGATGTGAGATGGATGTGGAAGAAAAATCACGTACTGTACATTCTGTATGTGCAATGATGCAGACCAAATAAGGTGTTTGCCACACTGTATACTGTACATCAGTGGTTCTCAACCAGTGGTCTGGGGACCACCAGTGGTCCTTGAGGGGGTTCCAGGTGGTCCCCAGCAAAATGACGGAGAGTTGGTAACCAAATTGACCCTCTTTAACTCTTGAGAGCCTGAAATCATCAACATCTGCATTGCTTAATTTACTATTTGTATATAGATGTGAGTGGACATAAAGGGATATTTCACTTTCAAAAAAACTTTTGTCATTTTATCGTCTAATCAGGCTTTTGGGAACAACCCAGACAGTCTTATTGCGACCGTCAGGTCGCAGTTACTATCAAAACCTTGACCAGGTGTCTGTCAGTCAGTCTGTCTGTCTGTCACACGTCACACGTCACACTTTTGCCCTGCTCATATCTCCGCAACCGTTGCCCCGAATCCATGACCCTCTTCTAGCGCCACCATGAGGCCGATTCTTGCTAAACACATTTTTGGACACTGCTCCTACAATTTTTGCCCTAAAATCACGCAAATCGGTACACAGTATGTCTACACCCATGTCATCGACATGGATCTGTCCCATTTAGCGCCACCTTCAGGCCGATTTTTTAAAACACATTTTTGGACACTGCTCCACTAGATTTTGCCCTAAAATCATGCAAATCGGTACACAGTATGTCTACACTCATGTCATCAACGTGGATCTGTCCCATTCAGCGCCACCTTCAGGCCGATTTTTTAAAACAAATTTTTGGACACTGCTCCTACAGATTTCCCCCTAAAATCACGCAAATCGGTACACAGTATGTCTACACTCATGTCATCAACATGGATCTGTCCCATATATCCCCATGATCAGGCCGATTTCTTCAAACACATTTTTGGACACTACTCCTACACATTTTGCCCTAAAATCACGCTGCGACCTGACGGTCGCTTATCTCCCTATTATGGAGTCTTACTGGTGTTTACATATAGCATAATATTTTAGTTTAGTTTTAACCCATTAAGCCTATAGCACAGCACTGAGTGCCACGGTGGGATATTAAAAACTTTGAGCACCACAGATAAAGAAACATATGTTTTTTTAGAAAAACTTTGGATTTAGAAGACATTTTTAGGTATTTTTCAGGTCTTAAGGGGTTGATAGCCTTGAATAATCAGCTCCCCAATGCGTGAAAAGTTGTAATAGTAAAAGTGCACAGCACTTTTCTTTTATAATACTTAACTTCTTTTAGTTTTATAATGGAAGTCAACAGCCAGGGCGCGCTCTGATCGAGGGGCGCCGGAAAACCTTGGCCCGTTTTCTATTATTATTATTATTTTATATATTTTCACTTCAGAGTCAAAATAAATCAATAGTAAAAAAATAAATGTTTACACACGCTAGCGAGCGCTTCATGCTCTCTGGGCTGCTGGGAGGAACAAAATCAACACATTATTGTATGGACTGAAAACTCCTGCAATGCTTATCTTCCCTGCAGTGGTGGGAAAAAAGGAATCAAATGTTTTACTTAAAGTCCCGCTGACACGCCCCGAAATTATAATAGTATGATACAGTAGGAGGTCACGTGGTCTCTCTGAAAACGGTCTGAAATAGTCTGAAACTCATTTCACAGTGTAATCTGCCGCTCGCCCCCCAAAAACAGCTGACCAGTACAGTAAGTAGTCTAAGTAGTCAATTAATTAGATTGGCTTATAATTGCGCATTCTCACAATGACATCATAAACATATTAACTAATTGCGACCGTCAGGTCGCAGTTACTATCAAAACCTCCACCGGCTGTCAGTCTGTCAGTCAGTCACACATCATACCGTACGTCACACTTTTTCCCTGCTCATATCTCCGCAACCGTTGCCCCGATCCATGCCAAATTTTGCACACACACTCCTTGCCTGCCAAACCACAACCTCCACCCATCAATTCTCACATGGCCCTCTTCTAGCGCCACCATGAGGCAGATTCTTGCAAAACACATTTTTGGACACTGCTCCTACAAATTTTGCCCTAAAATCACGCAAATCGGTACACACTTGCTCTACTCTCATGTCATCAACATGGATCTGTCCCATTTAGCGCCACCTTCAGGTCGATTTTTTAAAACACATTTTTGGACACTACTCCTACAGATTTTGCCCTAAAATCACGCAAATCGGTACACAGTATGTCTACACTCATCTCATCAACATGGATCTGTCCCATATAGCGCCACCATCAGGCCGAATTTTTCAAACACATTTTTGGACACTGCTCCTACACATTTTGCCCTAAAATCACGATGCGCTTATCTCCCGATAAGGGAGTCTTTTTAGTACAATACTGCAAGGTAGAAATACTCGTAACCCTGTTACGAGTAGTAGTCTGGTATTCAAAATGTCATTGAGTAAAAGTACAAAGGTATTGGTATCAAAATGTACGCAAAGTATAAAGTAGTCATTATGCAGAATGCCCCGTTTCAATAGTTTTCAAATGTATAAAATATACAAATAAAAAATATATTTCGCATTGTGAGCTTGTAGATCGGCTATTTTTTAAATGGCCAAAATGTATGTAGGGCTTACGTGGTTAACTGTATGCTTTGTAATAATAGTCAAAAAGGTTTTCAGATAATTGTAGTATGTAAAAACTACAACATTTGTCTCTTGAGATGTAGTGGAGTAGAACTTAAAGTATTGAAAACTGGAAATACTCCAGTAAAGTATAAAAGTACCTCAAAATTGTACTTAAGTAGAGCAGTGGTTCTCAACCTTTTCAGGCTGCGACCCCCAAAATAATCATATTTTAACTGGGGACCCCCACACCCTGATGAGCACTAAGAGGTGAGGCATTACATTTTGTATAGCACGGTTCTATTGTGAAAATAGCCGATCTACATGCTCACAACGCCTCGCAACGTGAGGCGTTGTGAGCATGTAGATCGGCTATTTTCCCAATGTTCTGCCTCTAATATTTGACAATTTGGCAAATGTTTAATTTGACATTTTAGAGATATTAAAAAAGTCCTTAAATTGTCGCTTTAGAAATGTGCAGATACCCTCTATACACTTAAACGTTATGTTGGTGTGTTAACTGTTGAGAGAGAAAACAATGTTGCACATTAAGCTAATCATCTGGGGACCCCCCAAAATAATTTGGGGACCCCCCTGGGGGTCCCGACCCACAGGTTGAGAACCACTGAAGGGAGTACTAGAGTAAATGTACTGTAGGACACCGCTGCTACTCTGCACATTCTCCAGATGTATGGCTGACGCTGAAGTCAACAGGCGTTCGTCAGAGCATGACTGAAACGTCAGCAATCAGGTTTGACATTTCTGTCCAGAAGACAGGCGTAGCGGGCCAGAGTTCAGAGAGAGGAGCAGGGACGTGCAGAGAATGTTAGAGAGGCAGGGGCTGACTTTTTTTTTTTTTTTTAATAATATTTATCCCACGATTTTGTAACCCATTTTCACCCAGTGCCAATTGCCTATGTAATCCTGGGCTCTGCTCTTCCTCTGCCGTGCCTGGGGAGACAACGGACTGACCTCATGCTTCCTTCAATGCATGAGTAGTCCAAGTTGTTTCTTTTCACCTGACAGGGGGGATTTCCCTGGGATGGACGTAGCACATGGAAGGAACACGTTATTCCAACCAGTTCCTTTCCCCTCCATCAGGCGCCCGGCTGGCCAGGGGGAGGCATTATTGAGACCAGGATTATTGCATGTTGTTGTGAGGGTATCAACCCCATAGACACGGGGAGAACATGCAAACTTCTAGCTGTGAGGCGAAGCGCTAACCACTGCGCCACTGTGCCTCTGGGGCTGACATTTCTAAAAGGGCCTTTTGGTGGAAATATCGAAAATAGCGGACCTCTGCGACGCGTTGTGAGCTTGGAGGTCGGCTGTTTTCCGCAATGACACAGCAATGAACTAAGCATCAAGTCAATACTGGAGATGTGGCGTAACGGCATGGATTTCTATGCAGAGAGGGCCATTCTTTCAACATAAAATGCTGCATTCAAGTTCAGGAGAGTTTGGAAAAGGCAGTTCTCTTGAATTCAGGTATGGCATGGAATGGCGTTTGCATTTCTTTCACCATAGTAAAAACTGCATTCATGATCTGGAGAGGGCAGTTTTTTTTACAGACAGATAAAAGGGCAGGGGCTCAAGCCCCCTTTGATGCCTATGTGTGCACGTGCCTGGAGAGGAGGACGAGGCAGCCAATCGCCATCCCTCACCGTATGTTTTCAAATAAAACGATGTGGACACATTGTGACCAGAGGCCCGCGGCACATCACCCATGCATCATGGATTTTTTGGGGTCTGATTTCGGAGAGCCCCTTTAGACCAGTGGTTCTCAACCTGTGGGTCGGGGACCCCCTGTGGGTCCCCAGATGACAGTAAAGTGACAATTTAAGAACTCTTAAGACCTTTTTAATATCTACTATAAAAAAATTAAAATAAAAAAGTATAATGGAATAAAAAAGGCCATTACTGAATCTAAAGTATAATCAACAAACTATACTGTGAAAACTGGTCAAATATTGGCCAAATTGTCAAGTAATATAAGAAAAGGGCAAGAATTGTGGAAATAGCTGATCTACAAGCTCAGCATTGTGAGGCGTTGTGAGCTTGTATCGGCCATTTTCACAATATTTTATCTGTGGAACCGAGTCAAACTAAATGTAATGCCTCAACTCCTATAATTCCAAGTGCTTGTCAGGGTGGGTGGGTCCCCAGTTCAAATATAATTCATGATTCCTTTTTTTTTTTCTTTTTTTTTTTTTAATGGGGGGAGGAGGGGGTTAAGAACTACTGCCCTAGACCACCTATTACCGATGTTTCAGACGATTATGTTGTAAAACAAAAAGTGCTAAATTCATTATAATCCATTTGGAAAACTTGGACTTCCATTTTCAAAAGTTTTTTAAAAATTGTCAAAAATAGCCGATCTACAAGCTCACAGCGCGGCACAAAGCGTGATGATCTGCTATCAACATAAATACTTTGGAAAGTGCCTGAACCTTTTCTCCTATAGCCCACTGACATGCCCAAAATAGGGGTGTCAGGTTGCATATCGGCTGCATAATTAATTAACGATATGGTATCGGTCTGGTGATGGTAAAACCTGGCATGGAGAGACTACAAAATGGATGCACTGCTCCAAGTAAACCCACTTAAAACCCATTTAGAACGGGTACACATTATTGTGTATCATTATTTTATGCTTTAACTATTGAAAAATAGCAGATATACAAGCTCACAGCGAGCTTGTAGATCTGCTATTTTTGAAAAATCATGAAAATTTGAATTTTGACCCGATTCTGTCGAAGTGTCTTTTGAATCCTTCTTAAGGTTTTTGGGGAAAAAAAACTATGTTTCTATGTCAGCAATCTGGCCAGCCATTGTCAAAGAAAAGGTCCTTTTCAATTAACTGGAGCTCAGTTAGTCTGTTCTTGAGAGACTACTTTGTCAGTGGTTCTCAAACCTTTACATGTGAAGGACCCCCAAAATCATATGTATTTGGCCACGGATCCCCATCTCAAAATATCTAGTTCCAGGGACCACCCAGAAGCAAAATTTGAGTTACAAACGTTCGCTTTGAAAATACATATATTCAAAGATTTGCACACATTTTCACAACTTTTTCAAAAATAGCAGATCTACAAGCTCGCAGCTGTGAGCTTGTATATCTGCTATTTTTCACTGGTTAAAGCATTCAATAATTCTAGGCCTAAATGGGTTGAACACATGTCTGTCTGTCTGTCTGTCTGTCTGTCTGTCTGTCTGTCTGTCTGTCTGTCTGTCTGTCTGTCTGTCTGTCTGTCTGGCCGTCCGTCCATTTAACCGTACCATCCCTATTCTGCTGCAAACTTTCGGGTGAAAATAGTCAGATCTACAATCTCACAACGTTGGGACACGTTAACTTGTGATCTTGTAGACCTGCTTTTATTTTTCGGCTGAGAGAGAGGGGGAAAAAGAAGGGGGCCTAGCATAGACCCCTGGGGAACTCCCAGGTCATGGGAGTATATAGGTTCATATGGCTAATCCCCCTTTTTATATATTTAAAAAAATACTCGCATGGCATCGCCTGGCATGGCATCCCATGGGGATTGGTGTGGGATTAGCAGTAGAGATTTATTTTATTTATTTCGTATTTATTTATCTAAATTAATTCATTTGTTTATTTTCAATATGACTTATAGGGAAGCGTATATTTGTCACCATGAAGAAAACTATAAAATGTCAACTGTATTGTGTTGTGACGCAGGTGTGGATACAGTATATGGGGCTAATAATCTATGCTGTCCAGTTCAGTGCTTCTCCAAAGAGAGGCAGAGAAAGAACTGCTGGCATTATTTAGACGAAGTGAAGTGAAGCTTTGATTATAGCCAGGGAGGGAAGAATAAAAGAAAAAAAGAAAAAAACACATACAAAACTAAAAAGAAACTGGACAGATTGTTGGGTGGAGATGACTTGAAGAATATCTCCTCTCAACATTCCTTTCTCTTCACTTTTTCTTTTTCTTTTTTCTTTTTTTAAAGGTGAAGTCACAAATGGAGAAGGGTCTCCTCTAAAACTGCTAAGTCTCCTTCATATTATTAATGAGTCTCCTTGGTCTGGTGGGGAGGGAGAGAGAGAGAGAGAGACGAGTTCATAAATATTCATAAACTGTGGGCGGGTCTCACACGTTCGCACAGAAAGAGGGCAAATGGCTAAGGCTCAAACATTATGAATATTAATGCAACGGGGAATATATTCATATAAATGCTCATTAGTGAGCGCTATCATGTGTAGCTCTCACCCGGCACCAGATACTACAAGTGTACCCCCCAGTTCTTAATAATGGCTGTCTCCCCGTTTCGCCCCAGACACTCTCTTGTGTCTGATCACACGCTGTAGGTGTTTAACAGCATGGCATTAGGGGCTGTTACGCACAAAACCACAATTGTCACAATATTGTTTTGACCAAATACCTCAATATCTACATTGTGTGACGATATTGTGGTTCGTCGTGACTATTGGTGGTGCTCTTCGCGAAAAATATAATATATATTTAAACAACGAGACTGTTGATAAATAACCATCAATGCCCCATGTCTAATAACCAAGTGGGTGAAGGCAAATAATAATAGAACCGCTGGCAGTCATGTAATTTCACAAAATTACATCACTTTACTGCAGTGCGGCCTTTAAAAACCATGGGAGAAGACAACACCTATATACGATACATCACCGATATTACCAGATCCAAAAAATACCAGACAACACTAATCAAGTCTCACATCACAACAGTCAATATAACGTCGATATATTACCCCATGCCCATCGTGTAGGGCATCAATCAACCATTGCCTCAGTCACTACCATATAGGCTACACACCCCTATTATCATATTTTTGACCAAACAACTGCTACAATCTAGGTTGAAATGAGGTCAGTTTTGCCCTTTATTCAACCCCATAATCAATATAACTTTGATATATTACCAGCCTGTCCATCATTCAGGCATTCATCAATCATTTTTTTGATCAAAAAAGAAAGTCAATAAAATAATCTAGGTTGAAATGAGGTACAGGTTTTGCCCTTTATTCAACCCAATGATCAATCTAACATTGAAATATTACCAGCAATGTACATCATGCGGGCATGCATCAATCATTACACCAGTGCTAGTATCCTAATATTTGAGAAAAAGAAAGTCAATAAAGGAATCTATAGGTTGAAATGAGGTAAGTTTTGCCCTTCATTCAACCCAATAATCAATATAACATTGATATATTACGGCATGCCCGTCGTGGGCGGGCATCAATCATTACCTCATGCAGTCACTAACACACACGGTATATACACACACCAGTGCTATGATCCTACTGTATATTTGATTTAAAAAAAAGAAAGTCAGTAAAAGAATAGGTTGAAATGAGGTAAGTTTCACCTTTTATCCAACCCAATAATCAATATAACATCGATATATTACCACATGCCCATCATGGCAGCGGGCATCAATCATTGCCTCAGTCACTAACACATACGGTATATACACACACCAGTGCTATATCCTATCATTTTTTTTTTTTTTTAATAAAGTCAATAAAATAATCTAGGTTGAAATGAGGTAAGTTTTACCCTTTATTCAACCCAATAATCAACTGATATATTACCGCATGCCCATCATGGCGGGCATCAATCATCGCCTCAGTCACACACACACACACACACACACACACACACACACACACACACACACACACACACACACCGGTGCTATTATATCCTATATTTGATTTAAAAAAAAGTCAATAAAGGAATCCAGGTTGAAATGAGGTAAGTTTTGCCCTTTATTCAACCCATGCATGCGATAATAGCCCAACGTGTGATGATGTCACCGCATGCATTGTATTCACATACAGCCCTGATGACCCCTCCAGTACATAACTCTAACATGTCATTGGATAGGCACTAAACGCTATCTCTCGCATCAATATTTTGCAGGGGCCGGCTTGGCTTTACACTATACAGATGAAAGCATTATATCGTCGTTGTCGGGTGGAAACCTTGTATGTCCAAAACGTTCCCTTTTTTTGTTGATCTTATTTTTTTTAAACGATTTTAAAATAGTGAAAATAGCCGATCTACAAGCACACAACGCCACGATTTTAAAATAGTGGAAAATAGCCAATCTACCCGAGGCGTTGTGTGCTTGTAGATCAGCTATTTTCACTACTTTTGTTGCAAGGCTCTTTCTTGTACAATGAAGTAGGGCTTTGATTTACGAAAGATCATAGTATTTTGAAACTTGGAGATACAAGGTTTCATGCCCGACAGTGACGATATCCAAGGGGTACCACACAGAGAGAGAGAGAGAGAGAGAGAGAGAGAGAGAGAGAGAGAGAGAGAGAGAGAGAGAGAGAGAGATAGAGAGAGAGAGAGAGGGGGGCCACATGATCACAATCGATGCTATACAACATAGTCCATAAATCTTAATGTTGGGGAAAGTGCACATTTTGGGCAAAAGAGGAGCCCTGACATGCATGGAGAGAAAATGGACCCTCGAAGGGTTTGGAACTCTCTGAGAGTGTAGGCCTACATAGGCTACCGTACATGAACAAAATGGACCCTTATGGGGGGGGGGGGGGGGGGGAAGTGTACAAATAGAAACAGCATGGACCCGTATGGGAGTACAGGCAACAAGATAGAACCAAATGGACCCTTGTAACAGGGTTCATCTTGTACTCTCTCAGAGTTAGGGTTTTAAAGAAAGGAGGGAACAATGTTTACACAGTTATGTAAACTATAGGCATAACATAACAGCCTATACTATAAAACAAAATAACGTATTCGCATAATATAGATAATTATATGTAAATAAAAAAGTAGTATTGTCTATATAGTGTGGGACCCCCCCCCCCTCCTCCCCTGACGCGCCCGGGCGGGCTCGCCGGTGCGCTCAAGCGCACAGCCGCGCGCGCGCGCGCACACACGCACGCACACACACACACACACACACACACACACACACACACACACACACACACACAAACACACACACACACACACACACACACACACACACACACACACACACACACACACACACACACACGGGCTTCTCCACACATTGATCAGAACCGGCACGGTTCCAGCCAGGGCTGTTATGTGTGCGTGTGGTGTGTGTGCCATGGTTCAGAGAGAGAGGACCGTGCGTGCAGACACAAGGCGGGCCACGCAGCCTGCCCAGCCACTCAGCCGGGCGGCTTCTTGCATGCTCTCTGCCGGCAGACACACACAAACTTCACTGCTCCGGAGAGGAGAGGAGGGGAGAGGAGAGGAGGGGAGAGGAGGGAGAGAGGGGTCGGTGGGTCCATCCTCCATGCGTGGCCCTGCCTCCATCACGCACGCACTTAATATCTACACTTGTCCGGCTCCAGACCAGTGGAAGATGCATGGTGTAAACTATTTCCACAACGAGCCATGCCTTGATTAACGCCGATCGTATAATAATAATAACGAGCCATCCATGAAGAACTGTAATGTTTTATTTTATTTAAGTCTCCTCTCCACATCATGCACCCCGTGTCCCCGTCCCCGCGCCACTGGACTGGACAAAGCGACGCGCTCGTCGCGCTGTGTTACATGCAACATCTGTTAGCCAGCCGTGAAAAAGAAAGAAGCGCCCTCGTGCACGCGCGCGCGCGCGCAAAGCTTATGCATAGATATACATACAAATGCACGCACGCACGCACGCACGGCACGCACAGAAAAACCCCCCGATACAAAATGGCAAAGACGCGGATAAATAGGACGACAAATGTTATTATAGACCCATTTCTGTCGCCTTAATTGGCTCCTATATCAGATACATTTCTGAGTTTCGTGGAGTTATAGACTATTTTATTAAGAGCAACTTAACATGCAAATACATTTTCCACAAACTTTCCACAACTGGCTGCGCGTAAAATGGCAACGTGTAGGCTATAAACGGTTGGAAATCGTGCATGCATGCATGAGGAGAGCCGCGGTTATAATCATATTAAAGTTGACATGGAATATATTATTTTTTTGGAACAAAATGTCTCAAAAGGCAACAACAGACACGTACGGTACGGGGGAAAGGAGACGGTTCTCGTGCAACTTTAATTACTGTACATAACATAGGCTGCTACACCACAAGCATCATCCACTTCATAGCTATCTAGGCCACCTTAACTGCCCAAAAAAACAACCATCTTAATATCCATCTGCAATTGTTTTAACATTATACTGCTCCGAGCAACGTTGCGACAATGAAACTGAAGCATTCATTTTGGTAAAAAAAAAAAAAAAAAAAAAGGCACCAAAAATATAAACCACAATGGCACTGGCTGGTTTTGATTTATCATTGAAACTGAATAGCTTATAAGCTGCGCGGTCTTCTTGTTTTTAGGGGGTTTGAAGAAGAAGATGCAAAGCCTTCATATTGTTCGCTCTTTAGTCTTTATCCTTCCCTCCCACTGGTCTCCCGTGTCTCAGTAAGCAAGACGGTAACTTAATTTGACAAAATGCCATGCCACATTTTCATTAATCCGAGTCCGGGTCTAGACCATGGATGTCTGGCTGTTATAGAGCCCCCGACCCGACGCTTATAACCACGCATTTCAGAGACACTATACTCTCCTGAACAAGTAGCCTATAATACTATAGCCTATATAAACACGTTGAAATATGTGTTAAAGTCAATATAAACCTCCCCATAATAACGAAGATGTTATTATCGGTGTGTATCATTTGCCGAAACAGTCTGTTTCCCCTTGATTTCCCCCCAAAAAACAACTGACCTAAAAGCCAAATAGCGCACATCGGGGGTCTGGTGGTCTTCGCCAGTGATGTTATCCATCTACCAGACATGCATGTAGAGGGTTCTATATGTGTCAAATGTATGTTATCTATGTCTACCAGAGATGAGACATGCATAATATAGTGTCAAATGTTCTCTATAACAGACACGCATATAGTGGGGTTCTTCTAATGTGTCAAATGTGAGAGCTTGCCTTGCCTCGCAGCCTAAAAGTGAGCATCATTTAGCTCGGTCGTGGTGCTTGAAATAGGCCTTGTTGGAGAGGTAGTTTGGGGAAGGGATAAACATTTGGTAAGAGTTTCTAGCTCTCCAAAGTGTCGGGCTGGAGGAGGTAAGCCTACACATACAGGCTACTAGCAGCCGGGGCCAGTGGCGATCATTTTGGGCATCAGGGGGATGGCAACGGCCACCCCCTAGTGTTGCACATTCAACCTTAAATTCAACTATTTTATACATAAAATGTCCCCCAACTCATTTATTAACCACTTCCAACGTGACATCCCGATTCTGGGAATGTCATTTAAAGGCAAACATCTTCAAACCAAACCCCCTAAACAAAATAGTGGAAATAGTGGATCTACAAGCTCTCAACGCGTCGCTTTGGCGACGCGTTGAGAGCTTGTAGATCCACTATTTTGGATATTTTAGAAACGAGGCTTGTAAGTGATAACTTATCATTCTTAAATGACGCCTCTCTGCCTACCTACTAGCCTATATACTATAGAAGCAGGCAGCGTGCATGGTTTGGGAAGAATGACAGATGGGCAACTTGCGTCATGCCATTGCCAGGACATAGCGCGTTTTGCTCTGCTCTCTCTCACAAATAATATAGTCTTAAAATCCAAACGAGCGACAATCTATCCATATGCAACAACAGCCCCATAACATAACCCCAACATGCATGTCCCCCTGACTCCCCCAAAAAACCTGTTCCATTTTGTCCTCCCCGTCCACGAATTTCTAAAGCCTCCTTTGCCAGAATAAAGTTTTTCATCATGTCCGTAGTAGCCTAACAAGCCTTGCTATGGCTAAAATATATTTTTTGCTCGGGAGACCGGTTGTGAAACTACATGGGAAATCCAATTTGCAATTCATACATTACGCACAAGCCATAAGAGTAATAGGGCTATAATAAATATTATATTCTGACACAGCTGAAACACAATATGCCCCTCTTTTAGCCTTATTAATAGTCTTAAAAAGATATTTTGAAGCATGCCCCGTATATCCTCCCCTCCAGCTTCTCCCTTTAGACTTTTCCCCCTTTAATAAAATAAATTTCTCTCTTACCTGCTTTATTAGATCCAGAAGAAGAAAGCTCTTTAGAAATAACGGGTGCGTTTCCAACAAAACAGCGTGCTGTAAACCCCCCCACAACACCGGGTTTATGATCCCCCCCCACCCAAAAAAAAAAAAAAAAAAAAAGGAAAAAAAAGCTAGCTTTTAGTTCTCTAATATGTTCCCTTTTACTTTGTTTCATTTCTCACTTCCATCTTTTCTTTCATCTCATCAATAAACACACGCTGCAGCCTACCTTCATAGAGAGAGAGAGAGAGAGAGAGAGAGAGAGAGAGAGAGAGAGAGAGAGGAGCCACCACTCGCTCGCTTTCTAAGTGCGCCCTCCCATTTTATTTTAACTATACGTCGAATAGTACTTCTTTTTTGGGGGCAGCAGCAGCAGCAGGCACGCCTTTTCACTTATCAAACCCCCTCGATTGGAAGAACACACGCAGAGCTGCTGCTTGTCTGGTGTCTTGTCTTGGAGAGGAGGCTGTTAATGTAGTCTAGGTTGGTTGGATCCTATGAACCGGTCAGCCCTATAGCAGCAGCAGCAGCGGGGGTAAATATTGCTATTATGCCCCAGTGGTGGTGGTGGTGGTGGTGGTGGTAGCAGCGGCGCGCACACCCCTCTCTGCTGCCCGTCACCGTGTTGCTGCTGTCCGAGCCTTCAAGAAGCGGCAGGATGAGCGCTGCTCCATGGCCGTGGATCTGACAGTCCTCTCTCTCTGTTCTAGTACTAGGAGTAGTAGCCTGCTGGTGGGTCTAGAGATCAGTCCTCCTCTCTCTGGCACTAGATCTCGCAGTGGTGCTGCTGTTGCACATGTTACCTCCTCCTACTACTCGCTTTACTTTCTGAGGAAAACTTTCATCATTTTTTTTTACTATCAAAAGCCACAAGCTGCAGTTTCTTAATGAAATTCAACCAGGTGGTTTTTTCTTTCTTTTTTTTTTCTTCTTCTTTTTTTGTTTACTACAGAATGTAGGCTGTATTATTATTTATTTCTGTCCCTCTCTCCCCCTTCTTCGACTAAATTAAAATAATAACGGCTTTGAGTCTCACGAATAATAATGAATAATTTAATGCCTATTGTTGTGTCCCAGTTCCCACCCTAGATCACTATTAAAATTAAAACAACGCCGCTGCTGTTATACTAGAGAGAGCCCCAATAATATGAGAGTGAACTGGGTGAACCCTCAAATCTATCCCAATGCAATGTGGATGCGAGAGAGAGAGAGAGAGAGAGAGAGAGAGAGAGAGAGAGAGAGAGAGAGAGAGAGAGAGAGAGAGAGAGAGAGAGAGAGAGAGAGAGAAACGGCCACTCGCAGCCAGGGGGGGTGGGTGTGTCCATCACCGGAGCAAGCCGGAACTTCTTATTGGTCCGCGCGGCCGCCACTCACGGCGACGCGGCTTTCCCATTGGCCGGGGTGGGCCGCCCGTCACTTTTTGTCTGTCTGTGGCACAGCCAGCCGAGTCAACCATCATGCTAGATTGTCCCGCCGTGTCTTTTACTTTCTACGCATTTCTATTTTCCTCATTTATTTATTTTTTAACGTCCCGAGCTGACCTCAAGTTAGGAGGGAAAAATGGTGTCGGTTTAGGACGGCCAATCAGATTGAGTAAAGCGATTGTTTCTTTTTTTTTTTTTACTCCCTTCTTCTTTTCTGATATATTCTCTCTCCCCCCCCCCCCCCCCCTCTCTCTCTCTCTCCCTCTTCACTCTCATTTTGTTGTTGTTGTTTTTTTTTTGGGATGGGGGGGCGGGGGGGATGATATGTTCACTTCTGTC
>NC_137826.1:45718986-45823986 GCF_963921795.1 Nannobrachium achirus | reverse complement strand
CTATTTCATTGTTTTCCCATTTTTTTCCAAATTTGAATTTAACATTTAACAACATGTAAGACAATATTTCAATGTCATATATTTGCACGTGCACACACACACACACACACACACACACACACACACACACACACACACACACACACACACACACACACACACACACACACACACCGTATTATAGGCTACATAAAAGGTGACCTCGCCTTTTTCTTTTCCAACAATGCCGCATGAAGAATATTGCAGTACAATAAAAAAAATATAGCAGATGAGGGCTATAAAAATTATGTAAGGTAAAAATTCTATGTATGTACTACATATAGGCCTATGTAATTATATAATATATGTAATATATGTAATGTATTAATATATATATAATCTTTTTCTTCTTAAACATAATACATTAGCATATACAATAAACATCACATATCCACACACACATACTGTACACATAATTGTATATACATACTATAGCCTATACAGTATATGTGTGTGTGTGTGTGTGTGTGTGTGTGTGTGTGTGTGTGTGTGTGTGTGTGTGTGTGTGTATGTATATCGTCGTTGTCGGGTGGAAACCTTGTATCTCCAAAACCGTTCATTTTGTATTTATCATTTTAAAAACTATTTAAACTAGTGAAAACAGCTGATCTACAAGCACACAACGCCTCGCGGTGCGAGGCGTTGTGTGCTTGTAGATCAGCTGTTTTCACTACTTTTGTGCAATGGCCTTGTATGATGAAACAGGGCTTTATTTTGCGAAAAAAATTACACATTTGAGATACGAGGTTTCTGCCCGACAGTGACGATATGTATACCGTATGTACATACTGTATGTATATATGCCCGCATAGGGCATGTGCCTGCTTATGGGTGTCACCCAGACGTGCACTCTGGCCTCATGCATGGCTAAACTAGATTAACAGGCAACCAGGAAGAGCAGCTTAGTTGCGTGCATCGAGGTCCCATGACAACCGTCTTAGTCATTGTCAATAACATGCCAGCACAGCTCTGTCTGCAGCACAGTACAGACAGATAGACAGACTGACTGACTGATTACAAGCCATACTGTGGTTTATCAATGGACACCTACACTACATACACTATACTACACTAGCGACTACAATGTGAGAAGAGCACAGTAATCAAAACAATATCGTTGTTGTTGTTGGGTGGAAACCTTGTATGTCCAAAACCTTTTGTTTTGTATTTATCGTTTTAAAAATGATTTAAACTAAAATTTGAAACTTGGGAGATACAGTGTGAGGTTTCTGCCCGACAGTGACGATATCCTTGTTGTCGGGTAGAAAACTCCAATCTCCATGTGTCAATGTTTTCTGGGTAAATGAATGCCCTATACTTCATCATGCACAAGTGTCACTCACAGTGAGTTTGTAGATTGGCTATTTTCACAAATGTAAAATGTTATTTTTGGACATACAAGGTTACGACCGGACGGCGACAAATTATAATAAATTAATGTGTTTATAACATAAGAGAACAAACCCGACAGCTGGTACTTATGCAGCAGTTGGTCTGAATGTGACTGACCCACCTATTTAGTACGCTCTTGTTATGCATAAACTAACATGGCTCGATGTAAATATTATTTCCCATTTTCTTTGTAAGAACATACATTATTTAATCTTATTATAGAAATCAATAGGTGAAATAACTAACTGGAGAAATAGTCCCTTCAAATTGCAATTTCAGCTAACACACACACACACACACACACACACACACACACACACACACACACACACACACACACACTTACATTTTGACTTGCTGAAATTAACGGAACTTGAACTTGGACCACTGGTGCTTAATTAATTAAGTGTCTATAATAAACACAATGCAGTGATAGTAAACAAAAACACAACATGTTTCATACAACAACAGAACTCGTTATTCCTTATCCCTTGAATAGCCCTTATTTTGTGCCTGTACACTGTATCGATTGAATGATACATAATGCACTACAAAATCATTATTCCATTGCACTGTTTTGTATTCAGCTGTTGTAAAATCAAGGCAGGTACACAGTCATGCAATACCAGCACAGTGTAAATACTTAATAACACTGGGATAAAATCATAGGTAAGGCTGTACAGTATCAGATGTACCGACACACACACACAGCAGTGACACACTGTAGCAACAGCCTACAGTGTATCTCCACAAAGGAAATCAACATCTTATCCTGTGTTTCTTAAACTAGCATGGACGCTTAATCCAGATCAATTCACTGCAAGCAAGGACAACACAAGGTGTTGCCTCAAATGCAAATGCCTCAAATTAGAAATAGTAATCTAGGATCACATCTATCAGTAGTCTAAACAGTATCATATCAATAATAATAATAATATGTATATTATTTTAGGATGCCAGCTCAACAAATGAACCTGGCATCTGAATCAGAATCAGCTTCATAGTCGCATAACTGGTTTACAGAAGTAAAAAAAAGTGGGTGAAATGTTTTCGTCCATAGTTCCATCCTGTTGTTATTTCCATAGAAAGAAAAAGAGAAAGGGAAGGAGAAGAAGCAATGGGGAAAGAGAAAGAGATCAATCAATGAAAAACAAATAAATCATCTTTACATGTAGTAGGCTACCTGTCTATATAACATACATATCATGCAACCTAAATTCACACAGTGTTCAGTATAGCTCCCATGGGATAAGGGCAGGCCATTGCCAGGCAAAAAAAAAAGAAAGAAATGTTACCACTGTTATAATCACATGCAGCCAAAGCACTGGCTCCTATTAGTGACACAGTCATTGCTTTCAGTGTGTGTAACTGTAGCAAATCAGAGCCCTGATTTATACCTTTGTTGTGTGGCACATTCACGCCCTTGTGAGCTTGTAGATCTGCTATATTTTCTTAAGGAACTGTCACTGGCACTTAATAGTGACTGCACTGACTGTGCTGCTGCTGCTGCTGCTGCTGCTCGGTCAAAAAAAGGAACTTGTCAACTGTCACTTTCCACTATAAATGAGCCGGCACTAAACCTTCCTCACACTGAAAACAGCACCAAGTGAATTCATTGAGAAAAAAAAAAAAAAGAAGAAGGGCGGAATGGAAAATGTCTTGCAGATGATGCAACTACGTAGTAGGGAGGGGCAATGGCAGCCAGACAGCCAGACCCTGTTGGCCATCTTTTTTTTTTTCTCCAACAGAGAAAATCAATATTCCTTTTTCCCCACTGGCAAACACAAAGCCATAATTAATGAATAATTAACTGTACGGACGTGGACAGCACAATAATAACGGTGGAAGAGAGATAAAGCGGTAGAACTATGAATGTACAATTAAAGTCTTTGGGATAATATTAATACAGCCTTGTAGTAAAACTCAGTTCTGTTGGCAGCTATCGGGGTAATTGCAATCAATGAAAAACAATAGTTTTTTATATAAGACAGTGGAATCGTGATAATGTTTAGCTCGATATTCTTTTTTTTTTTTTTTTTTTTAGATTAGTTTTTGGGCTTTTATTGGGCGTTTACATTGGGGGAGAGACAGGGAGTGACATGCGGCAAAGGTCGTCCGGATCGGGAATCGAACGAGCGACGCCGCCGCCAGGCATCCATGCCTATGTGGCAATGCCAAAGTGGTATGTGCCCGGACCAGTAGGCCAGCGGGCGCCCCCAGCTCGATATTCCTTGACATCATTTTATATCAAAATCCTTATCAAAAGGCATTCTTCTCCCCCTCATTGCTGTATACATGTAGCCACTAGAT
Source organism: Nannobrachium achirus (assembly GCF_963921795.1). Lineage (NCBI taxonomy): Eukaryota > Metazoa > Chordata > Actinopteri > Myctophiformes > Myctophidae > Nannobrachium > Nannobrachium achirus. Next base: position 45,820,245 of record NC_137826.1, on the reverse strand, counting down.
GGCAGCATTGTAACTTCTTCTATGCTTTCCCCCATTCTGGGTGAGAAAGAAAGTACACTGAGACTGGGGTGTCATTGTGCTCATCAGTAGGGCAGGCATCACACACTTTTTTTTTTTGTTTTTTTGAATGAGATATAGAATATCGTCGTTGTCGGGTGAAAACCATGTATGTCCAAAACCGTCCGTTTTGCATTTATCATTTTAAAAATGATTTAAACTAGTGAAAACAGCCGATCTATAAGCACACAACGCCTCGCACCGCGAGGCGTTGTGTGCTTGTAGATCTGCTGTTTTCACTACTTTTGTGCAATGGCCTTGTATGATGAAGCAGGGCTTTACTTTGCGAAAGAACGTACACATTTGAAACTTGGAGATACGAGGTTTCCGCCCGACAACGACGATAATAATAGGCCGACTTCCGTTGGGAACAATGGCTGTTTTGTGATATACTAACATGGATTTGCAAGTTCAACTTGTAGGTAATAGCTATGAACTTGCCTGTGACTTGATTGATTGATTGGTTGATTGATTGATTGAATACTTTATTAGTCAGAAATGTAAACAGGCCTTTCTGTGTGGAGTTTGCATGTTCTTCCCGTGTCTCCTAGGGTAGGTAGTAGTTACCCTCCCTGTTCAATTATCTGGCTCCTCACTCCTGTGTTAGTTTCAAAGTGTCTTGAGCAAGACACTGAATCCCTAACTGCTCCTGATGGATGAGCAAGGTTGGTGTCTTTTCTTGGGTGGTTTTCTTCGTCGTCGGTGTGAATGTAAAGCATTTTATATAAAAGGCGTTATTTAAATGCACCATTTATGACGAATGAACGAATGAATCATTTATTTGGTGATAAACAGAAAGAGCACATCAGCACTTGCACACAATTCAATTCCGTTTTCAAAGGAGCTTTAATTGGCATTAGAAAACATACATTTACATTGCCAAAGCAAGTGTCAAAATATAATCAAAACTGAAAATGGTGAATGTACACAGTTGGAGGGGGTACAGCATTGTGTAAACAGAGCTATGTCACATTATTATATATCGTCGTTGTCGGGTGGAAAGTGAAACCTTGTATGTCCAAAACCATTAGTTTTCATCATTTAAAAAAATGAACTAAACTAGTGAAAACAGCCGATCTACAAGCACACAACGCCTCGCACGGCGAGGCGTTGTGTGCTTGTAGATCTGGTGTTTTCACTACTTTTGTGCGACAGCCTTGTCTGATGAAGCAGGGCTTTACTTTGCAAAAAAAAAAAAACGTACACATTTGAAACTTGGACATACGAGGTTTCTGCCCGACAGTGACGATATACAGGGTATAAAGCTTTTTGAAACAAATAGCAGCAATCTTCTGCAGTCACTTGGGACAAAAAGCAGCATTCTTTCTCAAAACGATTTAAATCGTATACAAAAAAAAAAGCCTCAGATTTAAAATGTGTTTACAGGCAGCAGCCTCTGTTTATGAGTGCAGGAGGTCAAAGGGCCACTCGGTACAGATTGGTTTGCATTCCATTGGCTAACCTTATTTTATCACAACAGGTCACACATCTTGCAGACACATAGAGCTGTATTTTTGTCCATGTCTTACCCCTTATCCCTAAACTTCTTGCCTTTTTTAATATTTAAAAAAAAATATAGAAACATTTAAAAATAGTTTAACTAACCGATCTACATCGACACGAAGTGAGCTTGTAGATCGGCTATTTGAACTATTTAAAGGACAACTTTGTTTTTTTCTTTACAACAAGGGTTCATATTTTAGATACTGTAGTCATTAGAGAAAAGCAAGTGTTAAAATGTTTTCATTTTACTGCTTTCTATCGTTTTAGTGATTTTATAAATTTTGATAAAATCACTATCACTAATCACTAATTTAGCAAGTGGCTAAATATTATGTATTTTTAGACACAATAAGCCCATTCCCAAGATGCACCACAATATGTCGTGGGCAGGTGTGACTTATGGGGAATGGTGTAAATAGTAACAAAGAAATTACCAGCTTATTGTGTCTAAAAAGACATATTTAGCCACTTGTACGCTTGCCCCCACCCACTGAAATCAAAATACTAAAATCGCTAAAACAATAGAAAGCAGTAAATGAAAACATTGTAACACTCATCTTTTCTTTTCTCTGATTACAATCAAAAATATGAACCCTTGTTGTAAAAAAAAAACAAAGTTGTCCTTTAAAAATAGTAAACAAAAGGAAAAGACGTTTATGGGATAAAGGGCATCATGACAATTTGAAGACCAGCGTAACGTCTCCCCCTGGCCAAGGGAAGGGGGGATTCCCTGCTTGGCTCTACTAGTGCGGTTAAGATGTTTGTCTTATTAGCGTCTCTTCTCCCCACATGATGGAAGACCCCGGGTTCAAATCCCATGCAGGCGACGTCACACACACAAAAGACTGCTTCATCACTCTATCCTTATGTTACCCCATTAAGCCCCCTGAGGCCCATTCTAAAAATGTCTTCTAAATACCAACAGTTTTCTTAGAAATGTATGTTGCGATCAAATGCATAGTTGTGCTCCAATCTGGGAACCCATCGGCAAGAGAAAGGGCGAAAGAATTTTTTTTTCCTTTGAATTCGGAATGTGTTCTTAGGAGAGGTCAAGATCAAACCTTTTCATGTCAAGGACTCCCAAAATGATTATGTATTTGGCTGCGGACGCTATTCCAGAAGCAAAGATTTGAGTTACAAATGTTTGTTTAAAAAATATGTATACTGTATATTTGCACAAATGTTCATGATTTTTCTAAAATATCTACAAGCTCATAGCGTGCTACGAGCTTGTATATCTGCTATTCTTGAACAGCTAAAGTATAAAATAATGCATTTTTCGCTCAAATCTAAAATGACACAGATGCTCTCCTGGATTTAAGGGGTTAAATGGTGGAACCCAGGGACGTGCTGGCCATTGGGAAAAGCGGGACAACTCCCGAACGGCCGGTTCATTCCCAGCCGGTCCAGGCCGGCCATTAGGAAAAAAATAAAAATAAAATGTCAGCCTTCGTTCCATTTTGGGGGCTGGGCGGCCAACAAAGTAAATAGTCACTGTCAGGCAGAAACCTCGTATCTCCAAAGTTTCAAATTTGTACATTATTTCGCGAAGCAAAGCCCTGCTTCATCATACAAGGCCGTCCCACAAAAGTAGTGAAAACAGCAGATCTACAAGCACACAACGCCTCGCGATGTTGTGTGCTTGTAGATCGGCTGTTTTCACTAGTTTAAATCAGTTTTATTGTAGATCGGCTGTTTTCACTATAAATCATTTTTAAAATGATAAATACAAAACAAACGGTTTTGGACATACAAGGTTTCCACCCGACAACGACGAAATATAACTCATGTATTTGACCCACTGGCTTGTCACTTTGTCACAAATCTTTGAGTAGCAGCAGCGCTGAGAGAGATCTCTCTACTCTCTCTATAGCATGCAATGAGGGCCTCTACAACTCTTTTTCCCGGGCTGAATCAGGGGCCCAGCACGTCCCTGGTGGAACCCTAGTATCTGTGGGCTGATGGTGATAATTCATGTTCTCTCTTCCAGGGCGTATACGTGGGTGGGGTCAGAGATTATGTTGTTTGGTCAGTTTAAGATATGTTATTATGGTTATTATTATATGTTATTATGTTAATACGATTCCTAGAGTCTCTCAAGGGGTCGGCAAACATATAAGCTGAGTTTCAGGACTGGGGTAGAGTATGGGAGTCAGAACGTACTGTATGTAGGTATGTAGTTACTAGGTAGGTATGTACCGTAGGTAGGTAGCTGATGTGTGTGTTTTAGCCTGTAGCCTAATCAGGGACCAGCATTTCTGGCAACGTCATCACTGCCAATGAGGGACCAGTATTCCTGGTGATGCCAGTGGTGATGTCATTGGCATAGCCAGTGGTGATGCCAGAGGTGTGCACACTTCATGGCACACTCTGCTGGCGCACAAGTAGGCCATACATGGCCTACTTGTGCGCAAGTTGGCACCTCGACAGAGTGTAGTTCTAGTTTAATCTGTGTGTCCTGGAAAAATGCATTCTCTGTTTACAAAAGAGCTTGAGAGCCATGGAGTACCATCAGAATATAGAGCTATATTTAACACTTATTTGAACCAAAGAAAATCACTTATCATCACTGCTCCTAATACTTTGGATGGATTTCAACGTACAGTATCAGTGCAAATGTACAGTCACAAAAAAGTGGAGCAGTTTTCTTTTATTTTTAGATTTGAAACTATAGCGTCCCTATTCTGGGGGAAATAGACCTACAAGATTGTAGATTTTTATTATCGAGCAAAAAGCCAGAGGGTGCCTGCCTGGTAAAAAGCCCTGGGGTACTCAGTGCAGGGCAACTAGTATGAAGGGTTCATGTCGTCGTTGTCGGGTGGAAACCTTGTATGTCCAAAACCGTTAGTTTGTATTTATGATTTTAAAAATGATTTAAGCTAGTGGAAACAGCCGGTTTACATTAAGCACACATGTGCTTGTAGATCGGCTGTTTTCACTAATTTTGTATGACAGCCTTGAAGCAGGGCTTTACTTTTGCGAGAAAAAAAACATACAAATTGGAAACTTGGAGATACGAGGTGTCTGCCCGACAGTGACGATGTAGTGACTGATTGATCGATTGATTGATTTAATTTGGTGATATTAAAAGCACAAAAGCACCATCTGACATTAAACACTAAACATTACAACAAAAAACAATATAACAATATAACTCTAGTCTACGTACAAAACAGTATGTGCAGTCAATGCAATTTAACCTATTTCTAACTGTGCAGTCGATGCAGTTAACCTATTTTAAATGAAGTGCTACAGTATAATAATAATAACGTGTTTAATTTAAAGTGCGTGGAGCAAACAGTCATTTAGTTATCATTGAAGTTGTGGACACTTGTATCTTGTAGTATTACAACACTTTAGAACACTCATAATCACAGAAGTAAAAAATAAATAAAATAAGAATCCGTCTACTAACTTGTCCCAAGGCATAATAAGAAAATAAATAAAGTTCTTTGTGTTGTGCCTTTGCGGACTCATTCAGTTTGGTGATTCCAGAATAGCAGATGGCAGTCTATCATTACACACACAAGCATTTGTTTGAAAAAAATGCATGCATGATATTTTCCCATTTTCCCCCATTACGGAAAACAATTGGAGCTTCATAAGAGTGTGATGCTGAACCACATACAATCTCTTCAGCGTGTCAGTCAGTCTCCTGAGCATTATTATCATCTCTCCACTCTGGCAGCCCTGCCAGACTTACTTAAAAACCCATTTAGGCCTAAAATGATTGAATGCTTTAACCAGTGAAAAATAGCAGATATACAAGCTCACAGCGCGGCACCGAGTGCTGCGCTGCGAGCTTGTAGATCTGCTATTTTTGAAAAAGTCGTGAAAATGTGTGCAAATCTTTGAATATATGTATTTTCAAAGCAAACGTTTGTAACTCAAATTTTGCTTCTGGGTGGTCCCTGGAACTAGATATTTTGAGATGGGGGTCCGTGGCCAAATAAATATCATTTTGGGGGTCCTTGACATGAAAAGGTTTGAGAACCACTGACATAGTAGTCTCTCAAGAACAGACTAACTGAGCTCCAGTTAAATGAAAAGGACCTTTTCTTTGACGATGGCTGGCCAGATTGCTGACATACAAACATCGGTTTTTTCAAAACATCTTAGAAGGATTCAAAAGACACTTATGTAATCGGGTCAAAAATCAAATTTTCACGATTTTTCAAAAATAGCAGATCTGCAAGCTCGCAGCGCGGCACTCGGTGCCGCGCTGTGAGCTAGTATATCTGCTATTTTTCAATAGTTAAAGCATTAAATATTGCGTCATAATGTGTTCAGGCCTAAATGGGTTAACCACTTGAACCCTATACCTCCCCATTCTGGGTAGCCAATTATTTTCACCCCTTTTTTCTCCCAATTTAGGTTGTTGTGCCAATTACCGTAATTCCTCCCCACATATTTCAGTGTTGCCGCGATGTAGCGCCTCCGTGCTACTCAACATTCCCCGCCGACAGCTAGGCGCCACACAGGCCCCAAAGGCATCGATGGGTCTTCAACAGGGGGTCCGGGACCCCTAGGGGGTCCTCAGAGTTACTACCGGGGGGAGTCGCCTAATGTTTGTGTGATGGGAACTACTGAATTCACCGAAATAGTGTCTTCAAAACGAAACCAATGGGGCTTTTACAGTCTATGTGTGCCACCCAACTACCTGAACGTATCTCACTACGCCAGATATTTGATTCAGAGGGGGGAAAGGAGGTGGTGTAGACCAGGGGTCTTCAATGTTTTCAGGCCAAGGACCCCTTACTTGAGAGAGAGAGAGAGAGAGAGAGATGAAGCAGGGACCGCCACAACATTTTCAGAGATTCCATATAGTTTTATTCTTTGACAGCACAATCATCAGTGCATTTTGGATTCATGTCAAAATGTATGTGTTCAGATATTTAACCACTTTAACTGTAAATACTTAAAGGGGTACTGTCACCTAATGCATTTAGTTATGTTTATGTTAACTTTATGAACTTAAATACACATTGGACATAAAAGACACAAATGGACATTTTAATACTACTATAGTCATTCAACTACTAATATAGACTGAAGTAAAGTGGGTCCTGTTTGCATGTTTGGAATTTTAACAGCTGAAACCAATGATATATCAGTATTCCGATATTAACCTGCGGGCCGCATTAAGTGAAGGTGGGGGTCGCATGTGGCCCCCGGGCCGCCAGTTGGGCCACCAGTTGCCACTGTACGGTATACTGTACATGCTGTATCGCCATCTAACTAAAATGTATATACATTATATACTGTAGGTTAACACTGAAATACACTAGTACAAGAGGCACCTCCTACAGCATGGCTTTCTGACTCAAGAGTTCCCAAACCTTTCAGGGCACGAGCCCCCACAATCGTCATCATTTGAACAGGGCCCAACACATATCTTAATCCGTCCCAGCTCAATTCATAGCCAAGCGACTCGTTGTCAGTGTGTAGTCTGGCTGTTTGCGCTATTATTTCGCTGTTGACGGGCAAAAACCTCTTAACTATGTATTCTAAATATCTGTGAGGTTTATTTTCTCATAAAAGCAACGCTCCCTACTTGATCATACACGTTTTGAGCTTGTAGATCTGCTACTTTAGCTGCTTCTGAAAAGGAACAGTTTTTGACATATGCTGTATTCTGTTCACCAGACAGAGTGAGCATACTGAATATCATCTCTTACACTACATACCAGTGGATGTAGAATTGACACACTTGACCTTGCATCCCTATGAGTGTCTCCTCTTTATACTTTATTATACTTTATTATAAGTATCTCATTCACTGCCTTTCCCCCCCCTTGATTTGATACATTTAAACATTTTCTCTGAGTCATTGGCCTTGGCAGTAAACCTTGCATGGCTAACAGTGTTCTTAGCTGCATACAGTTCCAGTGATGCACCTAAGCCTTGTGGGCACCTCGACCTTGTTAAATTGGTAAGAAATGTAGCTTTGGGAAATGGCTGGAAATAATGTGAGTATACATGATTTGAAACATGCACGGTACATCATTATCAAACCTAAATCTACCCTGCAATTTCTTGTTTATCTCTGACAGTTTACAGTTTACAGTTTAGGCATTTAGCAGACGCTTTTAATCCAAAGCGACTTACAATAAGCAGATACAAAACATCACAAGATAATATGTCAGTACATCAACAGCAATATAACAAGTGCAAATGGATATCTATCTAGAAAAAAACACAATAAAATCAAAGTTCTAAAAAAACCTAAATACAAATGCTAACTATCTTCATGTATGGTCATTGATTTTCTGTAGTGCTAAGGGTTTAGGTGGAGTCTGAAGAGGTGGGTCTTCAGTCCACGGCGAAAGCTAGCGAGTGAGTCCGTTGTTCTAAGTGCGACAGGGAGTTTATTCCACAACTTGGGGGCCAGGAGGGCAAACTGTCTCGGACGAGTGGATTTTTGCCCTGGAGTTTTTAGCGTGGGTTCTGTCAGCCTCCCTGTGTTGGCTGATCTAAGTGAACGGGTGGGGGTGTAGGCGTTGATCAGGTCTTGGAGGTATGGAGGAGCCATACCTTTGGCTGCTTTGAAGGTCAGCATCAGTGTTTTGTATTCAGTGCGGGCCGCAACCGGGAGCCAGTGGAGGCTGCGGAGAAGGGGAGAGACATGTGAGAACTTAGGCTGGTTGAAGACCAGTCGTGCCGCTGCGTTTTGGATCAGTTGGAGAGGTTTAAGTGCACATGCCGGGAGACCAGTGAGGAGAGAGTTACAATAGTCAAGTTTTGATATGACAGATGTCTGAATGAGGAGCTGGGCTGCCTCCTGGGTGAGGAAGGGTCTGATTTTACGGATGTTGTAGAGTGTGAACCTACAGGATCGGGTGACTGATGCAATGTGTGCCTTGAATGATAGCTGGCTGTCCAGGACCACACCAAGGTTTCTAGCAGTAGGAACTGAAGTCACCAATGCATTATCTATGGAAATAGTGAGATCTTGCATGGGGCAAGACTTAGCTGGGAAGAAGAGTAGCTCCGTCTTGTCCGGGTTCAGCTTGAGGTGGTGGGCTGACATCCACTGTGAGATGTCGGCCAAACATGCTGCAATGCGTTCTTCCACCTGGGTTGCAGAAGGGGGGAAGGACAAAAACAGTTGAGTGTCATCAGCATAGCAGTGATAGGATAGATTGTGAGCAGAGATTACAGCACCAATGGATTTGGTGTACAGGGAGAAAAGCAGAGGGCCAAGTAGGGATCCCTGGGGGACTCCCGTTTGGAGGGTTCGGGGGGATGACAGCAAACCTTTCCACGAGACCTGGTAGGTCCGGTCTGACAGGTAGGAGGAGAACCACTTTAGTGCCGTCCCGGTGATTCCTCGGTCAACAAGGGTGTCCAGGAGGAGCTGGTGATTCACTGTGTCGAATGCCGCTGATAGATCCAGAAGAATCAGGACTGCAGAGTGGGAGGCAGCCTGGGCAGCATGGAGTGCTTCTGTGACTGCTAGGAGTGCCGTTTCTGTGGAATGGGCAGGTTTAAAACCTGACTGGTTGGGATCCAGCAGGTTGTTCTGTGAGAGATGGAGAGAAAGCTGGTCTGACATGACTGGATATCATTATCACAGCTTTTGTAGCAGTCTTGTGCATCGTTGAGCAGGCTTTGCGCTGCTGTCTCTAAAACAATGGTTCTCACCCAGTGGTCCGGGGACCACCAGTGGTCCTTGATGGGGTTTCTGGTGGTCCCCAGCTAAATGATGGAGAGTTGGTAACCAAATGGATCCTTATAGATATTTAACTCTTGAGAGTGAAATATTTTACAAGAGATACATTATTGTTAAAGAGGTGGTGCCATAGTTTTGTTATTTTTCTGGTTTTCATGTGTCTATGAGGTTGACAGTACTTCATTAGACCCCCTGGTGTGGTTGTTATGAGCAATTATGTATTCCCTTTGTATTTTGGATTTCTTCCTGGAGGCTGACACCTTGTGGTCAAACGTGCCGATCCAAAAAAAACAGTGATTAAATGACATCATAAAATCATCCCCTCCCCTTTTATCATTCACCCAACACTGTGGGTGTGGCTAACTTCAGCTGGGTCACCACCCACCTCACAGATATAAAAAACTAGATGCCTCATTCGACTCTGCAGTTCATTGGAGCGATGTACATCAATTGTAGTCCAGACTTCCAGACTTCCTGGAAAAACCAAGGGAATGCTGCATGCCAGTCAAGTGACTACTGGCCAATCGCAGCGCGACTTTTCCGGGACTTATCCAAGGACTACAATTAATTTCAACAGAGCCAGTTCCTGGTGTTGCGCTGCTCAGCTGTTCTTATAGGGCTACGTACGTAAAGACCCGCCCTCACCTACCTCTGATTGGCCTAGCAACTTCCCTATGTGTGACGCACGTGGAAGCAATGCACACGTGACTCCCTTGGTCCCTCGATGCATATGCAGTCGAAGGAGGCGTCTACCTTTCTATGTCTATGACCCACCTGACAACCAGGCATACTTAATGAACTGGTGGGTGTGGCCACATAAAAACCTAATTTTAACTCTTTCTGTACACTCTTTTGGAAAGAATCCTCCTCCTAGTATAATCATAATACCTGATAATCATGTTTTAGGGGGGAAATAAATCATGGCACTGCATATTTAAACATCTTCATTTCTTCCTTTACAAGGAAATCTACTTAAATAGAGAATGTAGAAGAATTGTTATTTCGATCAACGTCTGCCTGTTTAACTCTCCTATGGCGTCACTTCAATACAGCATGGAAGTGTGAACAAAATCTTATCCAACGATCACAAAACATTCAAAGTTTAAAATCTCATAAAATCTCATAAAATGGTGGTCCGTGGCTCAAATGCGGAATAAATAATGGACCTTGATATGAAAAAGGTTGAAAGGCGCTGCTCTAATAAAACATCACAGTAGGAGCTGAATGTGTCCTGCACTCCAAGGCCAACAAAAAGAAGTACACCACTGAGTACCAAGGATGCATGAAGGAGTGACGCGCGCAAACACAGTGACCATCGCAAAATGACCTCCAGGCGGTCGGTGTAAGATGTCTGTTTATGGAAATGGAGCAATTAGTAGCCGGTACACAGCGGTCACACATGGACGCAGAACATTGGAGAGACTGTGGGGTCGCGGACCCCCGGCTGTGTGGTTGTCAGCAGGATGATGGTGTCCAGGGGTGTCACGCCAAACTCTGGGCCCTGGGTACAAGGATTCACTGTGGGCCGGGTCCCCATGAATGTTCTTCATAAGGGGGAGGGGGTTTAACCCATTTAGACTGGGAACACATTATTACGTATCATTTTTTTTAACTATAGAAAAATTGGAGATATACAAGCTCGAAGCGAGGCACCGAGTGCCGCGCTGCAAGGTTGTAGATCTGCTTTTTTTTTTTTTAGCGTGACAATTTGTCTTTGAATATTTATAATCCTTCTAAGGTTTTTTGTCAGTGGTGCTCAAACCTTTTCATGTGAAGGACCCCCAAAATGATATGTATTTTGCCACGGACCCCCATTTCAAAATATTTAGTTCCAGGGACCCCCCAGAAGCGAAATTTGAGTTACAAATGTTCGCTTAAAAATACCTATATTCAAAGATTTGCACACATTTTCACGACTTTTCAAAAATAGCAGATCTACAAGCTCGCAACGCTGCACTCGGTGCTGCGCTGTGAGCTTGTATATCTGCTATTTTTCAATATCTAAAGTATAAAATAATGAAGGCCCCTCCACCTTGGGCCGTAGTAACTCAGTCCCACTTCCCCCCCTTGTGACGCCCCTGATGGTGTCACATACAAAATGAAAAGACGTTTTTCTTTTTCTCTTCCCAGGATGCATCGCTAGTCGTGACGTTCCACGGCTCCAGTGCGTCAGTATATGTGTGCGTCAGCGTCCTTTATTGTCTCCATAATGTCTTGGATATTTGGATGTGTTTCATCGTTGGCGGGCAGAAACCTCTTATCTTTTTCTTTTAATGAATGTCCGACTTGATACAGTGTGACATCAAAAATAGCAGATCTACAAGCTCCAGACACGTTGCTTCACGCCGCGGTTGGAGCTTGTAGATCTGCTACTTTTGATGCTTTTGAATTTGAATCCTGAAAAGTAACAGTTTTGGACAATATGAGGTTTCCACACGACAGAGACGACTTGTTTTGGCACGTTTTGGTTTGATGATTTTCATTTTATTGTATTTTTCTTTTCAACTTTTGTGTTCTTCTCAGGGTTGTAATTGTCGATGTTTTCCTATTCCTTTAATTAGTATCAACATGACCTCTGCCCCTGTCCGACCAGACCAGTGGTCTTGTGGTCATAACCTCTCAGAAACTGAGAGGTTAGTTGGGAGTTCAATTCCCCGGCCGAGTCCTACCAAAGACTAGAAAGAACTAGAGCAGAAAGTACTAGGTGACAGGCGGGGGCCTTCCTCCAATCATGATCAAGGCCTTGGTGCATGTAAGGCCCGCCTCCACTCGACCATGATTGGAGGAAGGCCCCACTCTATTCTGATTGGAGGAAAACTTGACGCTGTGCGTCTCCAAAATTATTCCTCTGGTTTAGAATCTGCTGAGTTAAGTTAAGTTTTGCTTCTTTTGGTATAATAATCGTTTGGTCACGGTGTGTCCATCATTTATTCTGGCGCAATTAGCAAGACTAAACTAACTGATTCGCATTATATGTTGGGAATAATGAAAATGCGATGTCAACCAGAACTTTTATTTATTTATTTATTATTATTTTTTAACCTGATCACACAGGCCAGTTTAGAACGAATAAAACTAGGCTTTCCTCCACGGTGGCTGTTGACGTGAGGTTAACTAAATGGTACCATGGTGCCTCCCTGCTTGGCACTCAACTGGCACAGGTTGCCTTGTGGGTTAATAAGTCCCTATGACATACTAGCGTCATGTCCAGGGCTTGTACAGTACTTGTGTACATGAAGCTGCCTCATGCTACAGAAACAGCAGATAGACTCATCACTCCTGACCTGTGGGCCACACATCATGACTCTGGAACTCTTTGGTCCTTTCCTTTGCTGCTTTGACTGCTTTTTCAGCCAATTTCTACCTCATTCTTATTATTTTATGCAGGAGCGATCATTTCGATTCATTTGCAAGTGTGATTCGAGTTTCAGTTAGGTTGGACAAGATGTGGACAAAATATTTTCCCAAATATGGATATGACTGACATCTGACATTATATACTGTATGTCTTATGTTATAGACCACATTAACCTGACTGCGCCCGATGATGGCAGCAGTGCGTATGCCTGGCTGCATATCGCTCTGCTTACCTTCATCTGGGATCCCTCGGGCAGGCCATTTTTTCAAATTCTTTAGCAGGTGATTGGATGTGGCCGTCTCTCTATCACAGTCTGGGAGTGCCAACTCCAACCACTCATATTGGCCTGTCTGCATCCACGTGGTCTGCAATCAGACTCTATTGGCTCAGAGCCGCTCAGAGCCCGCCCGTAGCTGCCGCTGATTGGTCCGGCCCGGGACTTTACGAGCGTTATCAACTCCCCCTGAGAGATCTCAGATGGTAAAGCACTACTGCCACCATCTGGCTCAGTCAGGTTAAGACCACATGAGACTCACACAATATGTCCATATATGGCATGGGTATGGGCAATTATGTTTTCCATGGGGCTACATGAACAACAGAAAATATTGTGGAGGGCCGGACCAAAAGGTAGTGCTCCCCGCAAGATGTGCTCCCCGCAAACTAAACACACGGCTTTAGCTCCGACTTCAGTAAATAAATACTTAGCAGTCAATTTTTTGTTGAAAACCCGGCATTCGGCATCGACTTTTCTTTTTTTAGACTAGCCATTTTTATATGTGTAAGGTAAGGCAGGTCGTCTTGACGTGTGACCACCTGCTTGTTATTGAGACGAAACGATCCAATGATCACACACACACACACACGTGCTGATGTACGCATTGCGTCCATATGTACGTGAATAAAAAACTTAAAAATAAAAGCAATGCAGCTTTAGTCCATGCACGAGGTAAAATTAGAAAATGTGTTTATTTAGTAATTTGCCATTAACCCTACAAGGGCCGGTCAGAGTGAACCAAAGGGCCGCATACGGCCCCTGGGCCGCACAATGCCTAGGTCTGATATATGGGCATTCCAAGCTATGGCCTTAATATTGATGACATCAGGGATCTCCATATATAGGCAGGTCGGCTATAGTCATTGAGGCGTTAAGCTGCCTTGGTCATTGAGTCAACGATGTAATGCATGTCACAGCAGGTCAGCTATAGACATTGAGGCGTTACTGACTCACTCACTGACGGATTTGTTACGGTCGCAATACATATGGCAGCTCTTCCTCACTGAATGAAAATGAAGACATGATGTCTTCCTTAGTTCCCACTCTGTGAGCATTTTGGGAAAAACAACCAAACAAACAACTAACATGGACTATAAAACCATCAGCATAATGTGCTGTTGTTGTTGGAACAGTGGGGAAACGGAGGCAATATCTGTGGTCCAAAGTGGCTGCGATCCCAGCTGGGGAAATCTAGTGGTGGAAGAAGAATTATTCAGATACAGTGGTGGAAAAAGTACTCCAATGTTTTACTTAAGGAAAAGTATCAATACTGCATTTTAGAAATACTACGGAAATCACTTTACTTGAGTAAAAGTATAAAATTATTGGCATCAAGTACTTAAAGGAGTAGTTCACCCCCAAAATGACTTTTTTTCTATTGATTACTCATGCCATTCAATAATATTTTTTAGTTTTTTGTCACATTCCTAAGACAAAAATGTGATAACAATAAATTTACCCCCATTCGTTCCGGATGGTGACCCGTTTCGAAACGGGTCACCATCCGGAATCAATGGGGGTAAATTTACTATTTACACATTTTTGTCTTAGGAATGTGACAAAAACCAAAAAATATTATTGAACTCTACTCTCCATGGCATGAGTAATCAATAGAAAAAAAGTCATTTTGGGGGTGAACTACTCCTTTATGGTACCAAACGTAAAAGTACAAAATGTTTGAAAATAGCATACCGGTATGTACATGCTCACAACGCGTCGCGATGCAACACAAAAACACTCTGTTACAAGTAAAAGGCCAAAGTGTTCAAAATGTTAATACTTGTGTACTTAGTACACAAGTATTGGTATCCAAATACTAAAAGTAAAAGTACTAAAGCAATTTGAAAATAGAAGATCGACAAGCTCAAAACGCACTGCGTTGTGAGCGTGAAAGTAGTGGAGTGAAAATATAATGTTTTCCTCTGAGGTGTAGTTAAAGGAGTAGTTCACCACTTTTCAACCTGTCTTCATATAATAGGTCCTCACTAATGTTCATGATACAATATCAAAAAAAAAAAAAAATCTACTCAGTCCAAGTCTCCTAGGAGAGCTGTGGGAAGTTCAGAATCCATCGTCTTGTGACATCATCATTTTCCAAAAAAAGAGATTTTATCAATATTTTTTAAAGAAATATTTAGATTTTTATTATCGCGAGAACAATGGCTTCCACTTTAAAATTGCAACTTTTCAGGAATAGAAAGCCTGCAGTTTCTATAAGCTGGATTGGCAATCGATGATGTCACAAGACGATGGGTTTCTGACCTGCCCACAGCCCTCCTCTGAGAAAAAAAAAGAAAGAAAAAAAGCTATTTTTGAGTGAGGACCAATTATATGAACATAGGTTGAAAAGTGGTGGAGTGCCCCTTTAAGTAAAAGAAAAAGTATTGGAAATTGGAAATGCTTCAGTAAAGTAAAAGTACTTCAAAATTGTACTCATAAGTACAGTACTTGAGTACATGTACTTATTTACTCTCCGCCACTGGGAAAGTGTGTACGGTGCAATGTGAATGTTAAATGCATCTCACTGCTCTGCTGTATGTTTTAACAACTGTTATTGAGGTTAGTGTGGGAAAGCGTTTCACATGGCTGCATTCTGGGCAAGAACAAGTCAGTCAGACCTCTTGTTTACGGTTACCATGGTGACGTAATGACCTTTACCGTAAACCAACCACCAGTGCTGGACAGTAACTAAGTACTTTTACTCAAGTACTTACACTATTGAGGTACTTTACATGTGAGTGCATTTTGTCACATTTTCAGTACTTTACCATTACATCTCAGAAGCAAATATTGTACTGTTTTCTCCACTATTTGAACATTTTAGTAGCCTACTTTACAGATTTAGCGTATTATTACGAAACGTACATTAACCCGGATAGCCGAAGCTCCAATAATGCCTGTCAGCAGCATCCCTGTTTCGAGGCCCGTTCCCGACTAACTTTGCTGCATCTCTGTCTCCCCATCTCTCTCTCCCCATGTCTGTATCTAGTGTTATCTATAAATAAAGGCCAATTTAAAGCCCTTGAAAATATATAAAAAAAAAAATCAGCATAATGACTGAGTACATTTACTTTTGTTTAAGGACCTTTTGAAGCCAATACTTTAGATTTTTTACTCAAGTAGAATACAGATCTTTTACTTAGAATACGGAGTAGGCTATTTCTACATTGTGGTATTGCAACCTTTTGCCTAAGAAAAGTTGTGGAATGAACTCCCCAATGCAATTAGAACTGCTGACTCACTCTGACCTATGGATGGGTTGCGTTTGTAGTCCTACACCGGCCATGTTGAGGACCAACACAGGTGTTCTGATTGGTGTAGAACATTCGTTCTATACCAATCAGACACATTGAAACACCTGTGTTGGTTTGGTCCTCAACATGGCCGTTTAGGACTACAAATGCAACCCATGAATATACCACCACCTTAACCTGAAGACTCACCTCTTCAGACTCCACCTTTGCCCATAGCACATACCGTAGCACTCTTGCCCTAGCCTCGAGGCTCGACGACCTTGCAGGCTTGTGCAAAGACTAAAATGTAATTTAGATATCATGTTATTGTTATGTAGACTGATATTCTAGATCATTGATGACCTGGATGGCATCATATACAGTAGTGTGTATAGCTTCAATGTACAGATTGGTTTTGTTTACGCTGACGATAGGTTCTTGGTTTATCTATATGATTTTAGATAACTAATATTTCTATGCATTTGATGTATTACCTTGTGTTACTTTTGCTTATTGTAAATCACTCTGGCTTAAGAACATCTGCTAAAAGCCTAAATTGTAAATTGTAAAAACAAATACTCACTGGTAACCAACCGCCTTTCTGCCAACATTCCAGCATTATTGCCCCAGATCTCAGTCCTCGTAGTACACCACATGGCCCAGCAGAGGGCAGTAAACTCCATGTAATAGCAGGCAGGGATCAAAGCAGCATGGGTGAGGGAGGGATTACACACTGTACACCACATTGCAGATATTCTCTATCAAACACAGAGAATTATGTAATGGTGTACATTAACCCATTATAGACCTGAGGCACATTCTACAAAATGCCGTCCAAATCAGTAGTTCTCAAACTTGTCTTTGTGCCAAGGAAAGCCAAAAATGAAATGTAGCCTATTTGGCCACAGACCTGAAAAATATTTTGTGCCAGGGACCTACGTCCCCATAAGAGGAGATTTGTGATTTGTGAGATTTGTGTAGGTCTGCAAATACATCAAATGCATAGAAATAGTAGCCTAATCTATACCTATAGATTACTATTTCTATGCATTTGATGTATTACCTTGCTTATTGTAAATCGCTCTGGATTAAGAGTCAGCTAAATGCATAAATTGTAAATTGCTATATTTGAATAGCAAATGCTAAAATCTAAAATGACACAGAATTCCCAGTGTTAAATGTCAGGGGCTTCATTTGGGTCATCAGGGGAGGGCAATTAGCCAGTAGCTATGCCCCTACCCTAAAAGATTTTGTCCAATGCTAGCTTAGCAACCGGCAGCTTGCCAAGGCTGTTGCCAAGGCAAACCTTGGCCGCATGACGTAGGTTGACACCTTTTTAGGAGGCAGAAGTAGGTTCGGAGTCTATTCATTTCCAATGGGTGAGTGAACGTGAACACATTCTGAACCATTCTTTAGCACCACGGTCACCAAACTAAGTATTGGACCCGTTCGTCACAAGCCACATAATATTCCCAACATTTTCATACTGAAATGGCTTTTTTCAGAGATACAAATTAGGAGAAAATCTACTTTATTATCAACCTTTCTCTGTCCCAGCAACACACCCTATCTAGAACCAGTAAACAGGACGTTCGCCAGATTTGCCGTCAGAAGCCGGTGCCCACTTGTAGGATTTGTGTACCATGTCGCAATCTAGTGGCTCCAATAAGGTTGAACTGTCTTGCTATATTAAACATCTTTGTTTAACCTCAAATTCAGTTTCCTGTGTCCCATGAGCCCTTGCGTGAACATTAGGTATCACTTCCTTTTCCTTTTAGCCCTTTCATTCTGACTGGTTGCTGTTGCTGCCATAGACATAAAAAGGTTAGACGCCTCCTCCAGCTCTGTGCCTTTGTTAAAAAAGGATTGTCAATTTTTATGGAATTCTCCCACGTGCATCACCGAAACTGATGTTCGGTAGGCCAATCAGAGTTGGGACTCCCTCTTTCCTGTTTACATTTGACAATGTAAACCAATAAACTCCTTTGAATTTAATTGAAGTCCCGGAAAAGATGTCTGTGATTGGCCAGTAGTCACTTTGAGTGACGGCGTGCCTTCCGCTCTTCCACATTTCCGCCAATCCTTTTTTACAAGTCGCTCCAATGAACTGCAGCGTATGAACATCAGGTATCTAGCTTTTCATATCTATGGTTGCTGCTGTGAGCCTGTGACACCTGAATCTCTGCATGGTGATTACTTGGTGCTTTGTGATTTGAATCAGCTGTGTGGAGGAAATTGAAGCCCACATTAACACAACCCCTTTTCTCTAGTAAGATCACTGGGAAACTTGTGCATAAAGGCCCTTTCCCACTGGGCGCGACGATAACGATACAAAAATATAATTTTTAATTGAAGTGGATGGTAGCGTCCACACCACAACGATAAAGCCTCATAATTGATGTGAACGCCGACATGTCGTTATCTTTATTGCGTCAGGTGGGAATGAGCCTTTACTCTGAATTGTTTTAGCAGATTCATCGCATTCGATGCCCATCCATCTACATGTGACACCTGTTATAATTTAGACAAGCCTTTTATTGTATGCAACCATTAATGTATTAATCCCTATTCTGGGAATGTCAGATGACATTTTCAAACATTTTCTCTTTTTGCTCCCAAACAAATAGTGGATCTCTCAACCACTATTTTCGCTGTTTTAGAACTGGAGCCTTAAGTGGTTACTTGTTTTTTTGCCACATGCTATTTATTTCTGAAATTACGCTTCTGTTTAATGTGTTAAAGCTTTTCATCTTCAGATTGCATCGTTATCTGATGGAGCCTAAACGCTAAGCGTCTGGTAAAGAGGACCCCAGTCATTCATTGAACAAGCAGCCCTATTGATCTGTGTGTTTGATCAGGGTTATCTATCGATCAGCTCATTGACAGCAGCAGGTCATGAACCATTCATTCATTCATGAACTAAGACTTGCTGTGTCGTGTTGTTAAAGTTTGTCGGGCACAGCCATAACCATATAAGGAGTTCCCAATGCAGATACGCCCAAAAATAGAGTGTGTTGTCTAACCTCAATGTGTCATCATGGCACCAGGCCTGCAAAAACATATCAGTCAGCTCCATATGGGCACAAGAGGGGGCATGCCCATATATGGGCATATTCTGATGACATGGTGGATCTCCATATATGGGCATATCAGTCGGATAAGTCTCCAGTAGGCCTAATAATGTTACATTGTTGGTAAATCTCAGAGTTAAATTAGTGTAACACTGAGGACTTTGTATTCCTCCGTCTGTAAAAAAGTGCCCTCTCCAGACCATGAATGCAGTTTTTACTGTGGTGAAAGAAAATGCAAATGCCCTCTTTCTATGCCATACGTGAAGTCAGCATTCAAGAGAATTGTCTTGTCAAAACTCTCCCTCTCTGCCCTCTCTATGTAGAATACCCATACCGTACATACACCACATCTCCAGTACTGACTTGATTATGTTCTTGTCTTGTTTAGTTCAGTGTGGTATCAAGCACCGAAAATAGCCGACCTCCAAGCTCACAACGCGGCGCAGTGCGACGCGTTGTGAGCTTGGAGGCAGTGTTGCCCATTCTTACAGGCGAAACAGTCGTTTGCCTGGAGCACCAAGGCTCCAAGGGTGCCGCGCCGCTATGTAGGCCTTATGAAATATAATAATTGCCGCCAGACTGGTGTTAATCAGACTCATTCATACTGCACTGATGTTCTCCTGTGAAATGGCGCCTCCCTAAGGTAGCATTTTTCTATGAGACACACCATGGCATGTGACAGCCTCACAGAGTGTAAACAAACAGCCAGCTGAGAAACCAAAGTTTGGATTTCATTAGAATGCACACGATAAATTATATTACACATAACACTTTTCTCTGTCAGAACGTCCACAGCAACGGTAAGACCTTATGTGCTTGGGAGATTGAGAATTACTTTTGTGGCATGATAAATATATTAGAGCAGGGGGTCCTTGAGGGAGTTCCAGGGGGTCCCCAGCTAAATGATAGGAAGCAAATGGACCCCTATGGGTATGTAACTCAGAACGTGTACTAATGGAACCAAATGGAAATCTGGGCCCAAAACTGAAGAAATCTTGCCTGGGTCAGGACCAGCACTGCTTGGAGGTCTGCTATTTTCACGTCCCTTTTAGAAATTTCAGCCCCTGCCTCTAACATATTCTGCACGCCCCTGCCTGGCAGACAGATGGTACCAACTCCAAGAAAGAAAAGATAAAGAAAGAAATAAAAGAAATAAAAGAAAGAAAGAAAGATAGAAAGTAAAAGGCTAGTGATAAAAAGTATCCAGTACAGCTCCACAGCAGCTCCAGCTCCAATGTGCCACATAGTGATAAATGTGTGTAGTCAGCATCCCCCCATGAAGCACATGTTCCTCCGGGTTCCGGGCCGTTCAGATGGATGACCGGCGCCTGTCCTTGGCCTACTTTATTTGGGCAGGGACTTCATGCTGCTGCCACACACACACACTATAGAGCCTGCAGACTGTACAGTAAGATAGCACAGCACGCCTCGCCGTACAGGATGGATGCTGCTCGCTTCATGGTGAGTCCATTTTACACTTCTGCTACCGTCAGTACGTCAGCTGTCACTCTTTCATAGATCTTTGATTGTCCTGTAAGTCAGGGTGATGTCTGTTTAAGAGTGTGCTGTTGTGTGGTGTGTTTGCATGCAGTGCGTGTGCATGTGTGTGCGTGTGTGTGAGTGAGGGAAAGACAGAATATGTTGCTGCTGCTCCTGGTAATAGTGTGTGTGTGTGTGTGTGTGTGTGTGTGTGTGTGTGTGTGTGTGTGTGTGTGTGTGTGTGTGTGTGTGTGTGTTTGTATTTAGTACCATTTGGGGACTAAAAACATGTGAGCACAGTCACATTCAGGGGACCTCCTACTGTGTTGGGACAAAATAGTAGGTCCCCACAAGGGTTAGGGTTAGGTTTAGGGTTAGGGATAGAGGTTAGGGTAAGGCCACAGAAAATGAATGGTAGTCTATGTAATGTCCCCAAATGGTACTAAATACAAAACTGTGTGTGTGTGTGTGTGTGTGTGTGTGTGTGTGTGTGTGTGTGTGTGTGTGTGTGTGTGTGTGTGTGTGTGTGTGTGTGTGTGTGTGTGTGTGTGTGTGTGTGTGTGTGTGCGCGTGTGCGTGTACGCGCACGCCGAGAGAGAGGGAGAAACAGAATATTTTGCTGCTCCTGTATTTCTAACTGTATTAAGCAGAATATCTGAAGTGACGTCACATGTTAAAGATCACATTATATGAGAACGGTGAAGTTTGACTCAAGCACAGCTGTTGGCTCACACTCAGATACAGAGTCTTCTTTACACCGTAAAAGAGTTTCAGTGTTTACCCCGAGGGCGTATATCGTCACTGTCGGGTGGAAACCTTGTATCTCCGAAGTTTCAAATTTGTTTTTTTTGTAAAGTAAAGCCCTGCTTCACCATACAAGACTGTTGCTTAAAACTAGTGGAAATAGGCGTTGTGTGCTTGTAGATCCGCTATTTCTTCACTTGTTTAAATCATTTTTAAAATCTTAAATACAAAACAAACAGTTTTGGACATGCAAGGTTTCCACCCGACATCAACAACAACGATAATACAGTACAAATGTAGCCGAAACGATCAGGATTTCACAGTCTACTGTAGCTCCAAGAGGAAGAAGAGTATTCCCAGTGCCAGAGTCAGAGTTATGTAACCCAGCAGCAAACAGGTCAGCCATATCAGCCTCATCCACTGTAATAGCGAGGCAGATAAAGTGCATATTACAGGTGAATCGTTCACTTGCGGATACAAGCACCAAAATTGGCACACATACTCCTTAGGCATTGCTCTTTTCAGAAAACCATCTGGCCAAAAAAAAAATCAAGATGGCGGCCAATTTTCATGATGGCCGCCATTGAATATACAGTAATCTTGCATTCCGCAATAAAATCCCATAGACTTGTCCTATTTGAATAATTTTGGTGTCAAATCATACATTTATCACTATGTAGAATCCAAATTTGGACCCATGGACTTACTCAATGGCTTCCTTGTACCATATATCAGTCCCGGAATCTTAATATTCTGCTAATAGTGTGGTGCGATGCGTCCAAAAAACAGCTCCCGTAGGATTTTTGTGCTAAAATTGATCTTTTTGCAGATCCTGGTTCTATAGAGTCCAAACTATGAGAAAATGATGGGTGTCAACTTTTCCGGACCCCCCCCCCCTTTCTGGGGGTCATCTAGTTTGGGACCTGCATGCCAGAACAGTACGCCAGCCAGTTAATGTCCAATTTTCTTAATATTAGGGTTGTTTTGTAGGTTTTAAAACATTCTGAGTTCATTTATTACACTTTTGAAGCAGCCAGAATAAGCTTTCTGACTTTTGGTTGGGGTCTTTCCTCACCTGGGACCCCCCCAGATGGACCCCTGAGCCTATCTCAGTACTCGCTCTGCTCCTGCTCCAGAACAATGTCATATTAGATCATAATTGAAGCATAAACTTTTTTTCTGAAAACAAAAAAAAAGTAGTAACAAATACCAGGGGTCTTCCACAGGGGCTTCGGGACCCCTGGGGGTCCTCGGAGTTACTACCTAGTGTGATAAGAAGTGTACTTCTAAGGATTTCTTTGCTAAAATGTATTTTTTTACTGCTTTGGCATTTATAGGGACCAAACTGTCAGAAAATGATGGGTGTCAGATTTTCCTGACCCCAGCCCCCTTTCTGGGGGGTCATCTATGTTAGGACCTCGCAGAACAGTATGTCAGCCAGTTAATGTCCAATTCTCATAATATTAGAGTTGTTTTGAAGGTTTTAAAACATTCTAAGTTCATATATTGCACTTTTGAAGCAGCCAGAATAACCTTTATGACTTTTGGTGGGGGTCTCTCCTCACCTGGGACCCCCGGAATGACCCCTGAGCCTATCTCAGTACAGTCCTTGCTCTGCTCCTGCTCCAGAACAATTAGATCATACTTGAAGCATAAAAGCTTTTGTACCTGTACCTGGGCTCTGTAGCTAATACCAGGGGTCTTCCACAGGGTCCGGGACCCCCAGGTGTCCTCAGCGTTACTACAGGGGGCCATCCAAACGGCTGTTTACCCATATATGGAGACCCCCTGGTACCCATATATGGAGGTCCATGTACTGTATATGGAGATATGCTGTGAGAGCCCAAACATGCTTACTCAGTTATTTGTTATGTGAAAGTACTATGATGTCCATGACAACTGACAACATACCCTTTTATGCCCATACTATACATAGAGATCCCTGTCTGTAGAACCAGTCACACAGATATGGGCTGTCTTGGCCATCTGTCTTGGCCATATATGGATTCTGTTAGTGTGGTATGTGGCCAATGTGTCCTCCATATATGGGCATTCCCATATGAAGTTCTGTTAGATATGGGCTTAATATTGAAGACATCAGGGAACTCCATATATGGACCTTGTCATACATCTTGAATCTATGACCTCAGCATCAAAGGCTGGATTGGGGTATGTCCCTGTGACAAACTATTATCATGTCCACTAGGGGTACTTAATGTACATCAAGCAGCCTCACAGAAACAGGACATAGACTCCTGCCCTATGAGCCTCAGGGCTGGGCAGTGGGTTGCCTTTGGCCAAAGACAGAACTTAAAGTGGATTCTGATCATGACCTGTGTTGCACTCTTGCAGAAAAGAGCAAAGGGATGCTCTTCTTCCATGCCTTCACTGGCTGCTATGTTGTTTCAGCATTCCGCGTAAAGGGGAAGAAGTCTGCGTGGCAAACCTGGAATGTTTGTGATGAGGCTTCTGGTGTCTTCAGCAAACTCAGCCATTACCCACCTGTAGTGGATGATGAAGACCTGAAAACCTTGGAGAAGTTTGTGGTCATGATGTACGACCGATCCAGCACAGCTGAAGGTGTCAATGATGCGAGGTTGGACTTGTTTGCTCGGAAGCAGAGGCCATACGAAGCCATTCCTCCAACGCAAGCAGCACTGAAGCAACATGTGAAGCGCGCTTCCTATCAAGCGGCCTGCATCTGGAGTCAGTCAACAGTATGTCAACCAGAAATGCAGACTCCTGACAACTGGGGCTGGACCAAGAAAGGAGATCTGTGGCAGATTGATTGGACTGAGCTCCCACCCATTGCAGAGAGTTGCCAGCAGCTGACCAAGTGTGGATGCAAGTTGGAATGCTGCAGTCGATGCAAATGCTACCACTTTGGTCTGACCTGCACGGCACTGTGCAGCTGCAGGTGCGAGGTTTAGAAGTGTTGTAGTATAGGCCTACTATACTATTGTACTATACTGCCTAGGCCCTAGGAAAAAAAAAAAAAAAAGAAAAGACAAAAAAAAAAACTACCTCCTGCCTCGACGGGATCATCACCTTATCGTGGTGAGGCAGTTTGCGTGTCTCCATGACCCCCAGAGCTATGTCGGCAGGAGTCTTGTACTCCTGTACTCCTGGCAGGGTTACCCAAGTCGAAAAGGTCGAAGAATAGAGACTAGACAAAGAGTGATCCCACGGCGCTATTATATCTACCATGCATTTTAGCCGCGTCAGCCGCTGTGCATTGAAATCCGCTCTGTTGAGTTACTACCCCCCCCCCCCCCCCCCCCCCCCCCACACACACACACACACACACACACACACACACACACACACACACACACACACACACACACACACATACACACTATAAACCTCTAACAATACTAAGATATACACTACCACCCATTTTATCCGAGTCAGACATAACACAAACCTCTAATTTAGCAGAATATTAGGATTCCGGGACTGATATATGGTACAAGGAAGCCAGTGAGTAAGTCCATGGGTCCAAATTTGGATTCTACATAGTGAAAAATGTATGATTTGACACCAAGATCATTCAAATAGGACAGGTCTATGGTATTTTATGGCGGCCATCTTGAAAAATGGCCGCCATCTTGAAATTTGATTTGGCCAGATGGTTTTATGAAAAGAGCAATCCCTAAGGAGTATGTGTGCCAATTTTGGTGCTTGTATCCGCAAGTGAACGATTATTTCTGTTATCTGCCCGGCTATAACACTCTGTTAATATCATATGCTTTGTGGCATCCTGCTTTAAATATGTACTACCTCCACTCACAGACAAGCACTGTTATATGTGTCACTTTAACTGTCGTATACAATAGAAACAACGCTCTTATATTCACAACACCACCTCCCTCTGTCTCTCTCTCTGTCTCTCTCTCACACACACACACACACACACACACACACACACACACACACACACACACACACACACGCGCACGCACGCTTGTCCTCATTACTAATGCATTCACACATAAACATGACTTGCTCTGAATTCTCCACTGAAATATTTACACAGTCTTCCTCTTGCATCAGTAACACAGAACACACCTTCACACATACATGTGCTTATAAGTGTTACTCTGTATATGTGTGTGTGTGTGGGTCTGTATCAAATGAATGTAGTGTGAGTTTTTCATGTGTTTGTGTGAAACATTTCAGGCTCTATACACACTAGGAACCCTGATGTTTTCCATCTACACGTCTTTGCCAAAAATAGCCGTTCTGTAAGCCTATAGATGGGCTATTTTGGGCTGATGGTTGACCCAGAAATAGGGATGCTATATGCTATAGGGTTCAAGTGGTTAAAAAGATAGATAGTCAGTGGAAGGGACTTTAGTATGTTGAGGTAGATCAGGTCAGGACAGAGAGGCCCGTCTTTTTGTTCTAAAAAATATAAAAAACAGAAATATGAATGGTTTAAATCTGAGAGTTTAAATATGATAGTCCATTATAGTAAAAGTAGGCCCACATTATAATGATATTTTACAAATGTCATGATTTTAATACCCCAGCTTTCTTACAGATTACTAAAACTTGCACCAAAACATTGATAAAGACAGGGCAGGTGATTTTACACGCTGGAAATTCAAATAACTACACTGGAAATTCAAATAACTAGAAAAATGGTGCACTTTGGGCACGTGGCTGTACCCATGGAGTTATGGACAGAAGTAGTGTTTGTTTGAATTAGTAATTGTGTAGCCTACGTGAGTGAAGTAGTTGTTTTGGAAAAGAAGAGGTTATTAGTGAAGTGTTTTGCTTACACACTGTAGGTGTGTTTGTGTAAATTACTTTGCAACGACTGATATAAGCTCTATGTGACTGAAGAGTATTAGGTGATAGGGGCCAATGTAAACGTGGTCCCTGTCCTGGCTCGCACGCACGCGCGCACACACACACACACACACACACACACACACACACACACACACACACACACACACACACACACACACACACACACACACACACACACACACACATACCCGTTGTTTCCTGTTGAGATTGGCACATTTCACCCAGGTTTTTTCATCTCACTCACGTCACTTTGTCTGCTGACCTCACTCGGCAACGAAATAAACAGAAAACAATTCCCAGGAGACAAGCAGTGATCACCCCATGATGTGCTCTGCAATGTAGTTTCAAATGCACTACATTGCAGGCGTTTTTTGAGAGTGAAAAAATAAGAAGACACGTGTGACATGTGTGATCTGGGCAGCTTGCCCCAGGAAATGTACCAAGTTCAATAGGGAACAACGGTACACATACACATTTTGCCTAACTGGCAGCTGGTTGATGTAAATCCCAACCTTTTTTACTTTAGGCAGGCATTGTGTATCACAACCCCATATAAGTGAGTTTTTTGTTTCGTTTGTGTTTTAAAAGTACACAAGGTGTCCCTCCCGGTCCCTTAGAGCAGGGGTTTTCAAAGTGGGTGCCGTGACGGCAGTCCAGGGGTGCCGCGGGATAATTTGATAATATTTGGAATTTATTTGGACACTTGAAAAAATATTTAGTATCATTTTAAACTTGAAGTACAGTTCCTCGCAACATAATCACTAAAATATCGTCACTGTCTGGCAGAAACCTCGTATCTCCAAGTTTCAAATGTATACGTCTTTTGGTAAAGTAAAGCCCTGCTTCATCATACAAGACTGTCACACAAAACTAGTGAAAACAGACGATCTACAAGCACACAACGCGTTGTGTGCTTGTGTGCTTGTGTGTTGTGTGCTAGTTTTCAATAGTTTAGTAAATTTTATAGATGATAAATACAAAATGAATGGTTTTGAACATACAAGGTTTCCACCCGACAACGACGATATGTTATAAATATAACCCCTACATTATAATGTAGGGGTGCCTCGGATTTAAAAAAATATTTATGGGGTACCCTGAGACCTTAGAGGCTGTTCCATCGTATAGGCTTCCCTTGAAGGAGAGGACATTCTGTCCAAAAGAGCTCTGCCTACCATGGACCAGCTTGTGTACTGTAGTGGTTAGCTTGCCAGGATGTAGCCAAACTCCAGCCAAACTCCCAAATCTTGGCCAGATATCTTCAATAGTTGCCGCTCCATTAGCCTAATTGGAAATTAATATTCCCAAAAAAGGTCTATTGGCTTTTGTGATGTTGGCAGCTTGTATCCGTTTAGGCTTTGTGTTTGACTTTGCGATCTGTTTCACTGTGCATTGAAAATCAATGAGGAGACTGGAATATCAATGTATATAATCCAGTGGTTTTTGAACCTTTTTGACTCGGTAAATAAGCTTTTATGAGCGGCACACCTGAAGTTATTTTTTAGAATCTTAAATCATATTCCGCTACGTAAATATGCTATGCTATATTATCTTTCCACCTGAGATACGGTATGTCGCAGGGAAATATCCGTTTCCATCAGACCTGACTGAAAATGACTTTATACTTGACGTTTAACCACTTGAACCCCAGCATCCCTATTCTGGGGGGTAAGGTTCACCAAAAATAGCAGATCTACAAGCTCACAACGCGTCACGACGTGTTGTGAGCTTGTTGATCTGCTATTTTTGGTGAAGAGAGTTGAGGTAGATGGAAAGAAATCATCAATTACAGTGAAGTTACAGAGTCTGTTTTACTAAGCATATAGACGGTCTAAGTCGTTAAACTTACTGAAGTGATATTGATTCATTCCAAATATGATCAAAGTATTCTGCGGCACCCCTGGACTGGCATCACGGCACCCACTTTGGGAAACCCTGCCTGGTATAATGAACAGAGCCATATTGGCCAAGATATCTGGCCAATATGTGGCGTTACATCACATCACAGCATGGCCCAAACCCCATGCATCCGTATTGTGGGGAAAGCATTAGCAGGAAATAGACGCGCCGAGGTGTGAGAACCCCATGGCGACCTTCTGTGTTTAAAAAAAGTGCTTTGGTACTGCAGTTTTTTTTTTTCTTCTTTTTTTTCATGTTGTGGTATTGCTACTTTTACTCTTTACTTTTTTATCACCACTGTTTATTCGTCGTTGTCGGGTGGAAACCTTGTATGTCCAAAACCGTTCGTTTTGCATTTATCATTTAAAAAAATTATTTAAACTAGTGAAAACAGCTGATCTACAAGTGCTTGTAGATCAGCTGTTTTCACTACCTTTGTGCGATGGCCTTGTATGATGAAGCAGGGCTTTAGTTAGCGAAAAAAAAAACATACAAATTTGAAACTTAGAGATACAGGGTTTCTGCCCGACAGTGGCGATATGTATCCCTGAAGCATGTGAGAACATGGCATCATAACCAGTGACCATCTGTAGAATGTGATGAGGAGGGGAACTACAAGTTGTATTGTGTGTATGTGTGTATGCGTGCGTGCTTGCGTGCGTGCGTGCGTGCGTGCGTGTGTGTGTGTACAGTATAGCTTTGGATCCGTGCCTCTCCTCATCGCCCCGGCCGGCCCGGGGAATAAGTGTGTGTTCACCATTTTACAATTGCTTTATTGCTGCACCATTGCTCCTGCATTGTAGGGGAGAAAAAAAGGGGGCCGGGGGGGTGGGTGGGTGGGGAGGGTAGGTTTGTGCAATCACAGAACGGATGATAAGACACTGGAACGCACATGATCCCCATCCTCACCTCACCCCCCCACATATCCCCTCCACGCCGGTCTGACTTGGTACAGTCCGGACGGAGTCTTAAAGGTACAGAGCGCTCCACATGCACATTTTCAAAGGAATTAATTAACATTTTTCGCTGCATTTTATTCACATTTGAGAATGACAAAGAGTATAGTCCCTTGTGCTTGTGGATCTTCTATTTTCAAAAGATTTTTTTTTTATTTTTATGAATGTTCTACATTTGAAAACTCGTGAAACGCGGGACATTGTGCATAATGAGTACTTTCTACTTTTGGTGCTTTAAGTTGATACCAATAGTTCTCTACTTTTACTCAAGTAAATTTAGAATTCCGGGCCAGGGGTCATCGCCATGTTGGCTTG
Source organism: Nannobrachium achirus (assembly GCF_963921795.1). Classification (NCBI taxonomy): domain Eukaryota; kingdom Metazoa; phylum Chordata; class Actinopteri; order Myctophiformes; family Myctophidae; genus Nannobrachium; species Nannobrachium achirus. Next base: position 45,790,860 of record NC_137826.1, on the reverse strand, counting down.
TGGGAGACATTTTTGTCAAAATTCTATATATGCCTCGGGACGTACAAAATGAGCGGACATACAAAAAAAACACAAAGTGATAGCCCTGAATGACCATAACAGGTCTGTTATTCTGGGGGGCCTTTTTCACCGGCAAAGAACCGGTTCCAGAACCAGTGCCGGTTCAACTTTCTTGGAACCTTGGTTCGTTCTTGCGAACCGGCTTGCGTTTCCTTTCCACCAGATTGAACCAGATTGAACCAAGGATTTTGTGGTTCCCGTTCGGAACTAACTTTTACGGTTCGGAACCAACTCCGGTTCTCGGTGGAAAAGCTCACCTCTGGTTCATCCCATAGGTGGGAGAAAGAACCAGTGGGATGGCAACTTTCTTGGAACCTTGGTTCCAAGAAAGTTGAGGGTGCTTTCCTTGTGCTTTTCCTTGCAAATGAAACGTTGAAGAACCACTGGTACTAGTGCAGTGTTTCTCAAACTTTCACATTTCAAGGTTTCGCCTTAACTCTGACCGTCTATAAATGGATCTAAATGGACCCCGGCGTCCACTATGGGGCCTTTTCCACCGGCAAAGAACCGGTTCCAGAACCAGTGCCGGTTCAACTTTCTTGGAGCCTTGGTTCGTTCTTGCGAACCGGCTTGCATTTCCACCAGATTGAACCATGATTGAACCAGATTGAACCAAGGATTTTGTGGTTCCCGTTCGGAACTAACTTTTAGGGTTCGGAACCAACTCCGGTTCTTGGTGGAAAAGCTCACCTCTGGTTCATCCCATAGGCGGGAGAAAGAACCAGAACCGGTTCTTTCCTGGTGGAAAAGGCCCCTATGAGAACCACTGCCTTGCAGGCATTTTTTGAGAGTGAAAAAATAAGAAGACACGTGTGCAGTGGTGTAAAGTAACTATTTACTTAAGTAGTACTTAAAGGGATATTACACTTTCAAAAAACTTTTGGTCATTGTATGGTCTAATCAGGCTTGTATGAACACCCTGAACAGTTTTTAATTTGCTTCATTCAGTATTTAGATATTTGATGTAAATGTTACCAGCTCCAACACGCCCAGGCCCTCTCCACATACACACCCATTGTAACTTCAAACTCCATTTTAACCATGATAGATTCATCAAAAACACCCATTATTTTTTCTGGTGACTCATAATACCCTCCTAATACGTGAGCAGACCGTGTTTTTGGAGCTGTGTGAAGCACAGGCTCCCTATACGTGGCCGTGTGGGTCTGTCTGTCTGTGTGTCTGTCTGTGTGTCTGTCTGTGTGTCTGTATGTAGCCTGAACTTCCTAAACTTCGGCACGCTACTAGTCCCACAGTTTTGCCACCACACACTCGCGCCATATGTCAAATCGACCGGCTTACTCGGGAATCGTGGGCTAGTAACTTGCTAAGAGAAAGGTTCAATAGTTTAATTGATATTAATTTATTAGTGAATTAATTTTCCCCATTGACTTATAATGGGAATCGCAAAAACTCACATTCAATTATTTGTCTCTCGCAAACCATAGGGGCTAGAGTTTCAAGACTTGGAGAGGAGGTTCATAATGATTTCAAGGATTAAATAAAAAATAATTGTGTCATTTGGCCGCATGGTGGCGCCATAACACCCCACTTTACGTTTTGGCCTGTAACTCTTGAACCGTAGGTCGGAAAATTAAAAATATTTTTTCCCTGGATTCCTTGGGTCATGACGCATCTCCCCATATAGGCCACGCCCATTTGCGCCATGATAGATTTGCCGCCATCTTGAATTTTCTCCAAAACACACTTTTTGCTCCTTTTCCTACATATTTTCTTCAAATGTCACAAAAATCGGTACACATGATCCACACACACACACACACACACACACACACACACACACACACACACACACACACACACACAGCTCCACTTCACACGGGTGTGATTTTTTCAATAACTTTTTCTTTTATTTTTAATAATTCTTTGGGAAAATGGAAAACATTAAATACAATAATATTTTATTGAAAATAAATGAAAAAAGTTATTGAAAAAACACGGTCTGCTCACGTATTAGGAGGGTATTATGAGTCACCAGAAAAAATAATGGGTGTTTTTAATGAATCTATCATGGTTAAAATGGAGTTTGAAGTTACAATGGGTGTGTATGTGGAGAGGGCCTGGGCGTGTTGGAGCTGGTAACATTTACATCAAATATCTAAATACTGAATGAAGCAAATTAAAAACTATTCAGGGTGTTCATACAAGCCTGATTAGACCATACAATGACCAAAAGTTTTTTGAAAGTGTAATATCCCTTTAAGTACAATTTTCAGGTATTTGAAACAGACGCGCATCGCGACGCGTTGTGAGCTTGTAGATCTGCTATTTTCACTACTTTTTTAAAGTGTTTGAAACTATACATTTCTCAACATGGAAATGATTATGACGATTATGCAAAATAATTGCAATTACCTCAAATAATTGCGATTAGACGATTATGTAATAATTGTGACAGCGCTAATGGTGTATCTCTACAGTATTGATACTTTTACTTAAGTAAAAAAAATTGAGTACTTTCCCCCCCCCACTGCAGATGTACAGTGAGATGTACATGTTGTACAGTGCAGTCTCTAAATGATCCAACCATGTCATTTCCCTTGATTACTAATTTAAATCACACTTCCCTGGCTCTGTGCCCTATATATATTTATATATATTAATATATATATATCGCTCAATGTAAAATGTATGAACACGCATTGCAACCCACGCATGCCGCATGTGGACACACGCCTCGCACATGCACAAATGCATGCATGCATGCACGCGCGCGCGCACGCGCTTACACCCACACACAAACACATGCCCACACACACACACACAAACGTGCGCAAGTGGGCACAAACGTATGATGGCATATGAACCATGCACGCACAGCACACAAACACACACACACAGACACACACACACAAACACACATAGACATTCAGATACCCCCCCCCCCCCCCCCCCCCGCCCGAGTGCAGAGTTGTTACTCTACGGCAACAGCCCCACACACACGCTCGCGCGCGCACGCACACGCGATGACAACAAGCCCCCTGCTATTGCCATGGCAACAACTGCACCATCGCCGTGGCAACGGGAGGCTGCAGGAGGAGTGCTTACAGCACAACACACACACACACACACACACACACACACACACACACACACACACACACACACACACACACACACACACACACACACACACACACACACAGTGTAAAATCATTGGCGTTCATCTTTCGATTTGTAACTCTGAGAGCGTATATGAACGGAACCCGAGCGGTCCGGCTCCGTGTGTGTGTGTGTGTGTGTGTGTGTGTGTGTTCTCAGGCTTAAATGAACACCGACTGCTCACACACACACACACACACTCACACACACACACACACACACACACACACACACACACACACACACACACACACACACACACACACACACACACACACACACACACACACACACGTACGCCCGCTCGCTCCCCACTCATCTCTACATCCTTTCTCCTTCGCTGTCTCTCCCGCTCACGTATCTCTCTCTCTCTCTCTCTCTCTCTCTCTCTCTCTCTCTCTCCCCAAAGCTGTGTTTTTTGCAGGTTTTTAAAGACCCCCATCTTCACGTTCATCATAGCCCCGCCACACACACACACACCACACACACACACACACACACACACACACACACACACACACACACACACACACACACACACACACACACACACACCGTATGTGCGTCTGTCGTTCATTCAGCCCCCCCCCCCCCCCCCCTCCTTCGCCCATCCTGCTGCTTTCTCTCTCTTCTCGTTTGACCCCGTTATAACGGACACTCGCTCGCCCATCACCGTCCCCTCATCAGAAATTCTGAGACCCCCTCTCTCCCTCCCTCCATCTCTCTCTTCCTCCCTCTCTCTCTCCATCTCTCTCTCGCCTCTCCTTTCCTCTCCCACACTCTGTGTCCGTCTCTCTGCGGCCCTCCCCCTTCCGTTTTCACGTCTCCCCCCTCCCTCTCTCTCTCTCTCTCTCTCTCTCTCCCCTCCCTCTCTCCCTCCTTCCTCGGTTTCCCTCGCTGCCGTTTCAGTTAGTCCAAAAAGAGACTCGCGAACGGGGGAAAGAAAACGAGAGAGAGGGGGGAACGGTAGGCAGGCAGGAACGAGAGAGAGAGAGAGAGAGAGAGAGAGAGAGAGAGAGAGAGAGAGCAGGGGTACAGGGGGGGCAGGCAGGCAGGCTGGGGAGAGGTGGAGAGTGGGGTCTCAGCCCTCTGCTGTGGGGGGGTTCTGAGATACACCCCACTGTTGTGTTCTCACTACCATGGACTGCCTCTGCATCGTCACTACAAAGGTAAGCTTATCTGATGCTGTGTGTGAGTGTGTGTGCGCGCGTGTACGTGTACGTGTGTGTGTGTGTTTGTGAGAGGGAGAGAAGCTACATGCAGCATGCAAGTGTTATCTTGCTATACAGTATATAATATTCCGTGCCTCAATCGTTTCCGCCGTTTGTGAGTTCTGCATCGTTATAAGCTCAATTGAGTGTGAGCTTAAAGTGTATCTGTAAGTGTGTGTGTGTGTGTGTGTCTGTGTGTGTGTGTGTGTGTGTGTGTGTGTGTGTGTGTGTGTGTGTGTGTGTGTGTGTGTGTGTGTGTGTGTGTGTGTGTGTGTGTGTGTGTGTGTGTGTGTGTGTATGCTCTACTAGGACGTTTGACAAAGAAACGATGGCCAGTACGCCTGGGTACCTGAAAGCACACAGTGTGTGAAGAGCAGAGCATGCAGTATAGAGCAGGGGTCTTCAACAGGGGGTCCGGGACCCCTAGGGGGTCCTAATAGTTACTACAGGGGGTCCTCCAAATCTTTGTGTGATAGGAACTAGTTTTTCCCCCTTTCTTATATTAACCACTTGAACCCTAGCGTCCATATTCGGAGAACTTTAGGCAAAAATAGCAGATCTACAAGCTCACAACGCCGGCGTTGTGAGCTTGTAGATCGGCTATTTTTGGCAATGAGCTTTGGAGGGGGGAAAGAGCAGACTATGTACAGTGAAAGGTCAAGTTTATTAAGTATTGACTGTTCAAGTGGTTTAATATCTGAAAATGAATCCAAAATACACTGTTGATCGTGCTGTCAAACAATGAAACTGTTTGAGACTGTGGGGGTCGGGTCCCTGCTTCATCTCTCTCTCAACTAAGGGGTCCTTGGCCTGAAAACGTTGAAGACCCCTGCAGTAGAGAGTATACTATACTGTACCGGACTCTTATTCTATCACTCTCTCTCTCTCTCTCTCTCTCTCTCTCTCTCTCTCTCTCTCTCTCTCACACACACACTGCTCACTCGCTCCGTCCCCTACATGTGTCATGCTTTATGAACGTGTTAGAGAGAGAGAGAGAGAGAGAGGTGGGGGGGTAGTACCCCTGTGTGTTGGCTGTTGGTTGGTTGGGATGCTGTGCTGTACTAGCCTGGAATCAGACCAATCCGCCTGCATGCATGTGCAAAAAGAATTGCCCTTGGTGGATTTGGGTCTGCATGGCCAATCAGGGCCCAGTCTGGTCTGGTCTAACCAATTGTGCCAAGAAGAGCCTTTTTTTTTTACCTGCCCCTGGGGGAAATAAAAACTTCCATATAGAAGTACCAGACTCATGTCCACACAGTGATATAGTCTGGCTACGCGAGGCTATACAGCAGGGTTCCCCAATTAGTTTTCCCCAAGGGCCGAATTATGTCTAGGGTACCAAGCCGAAAGCCGAGGGCCACAACATTGCAGGGGGCGACGGTGGCGTTCCCGCTACTCCAGCGACAGTTCAGATATCGTTGTTGTCGGCTGAAAATCTTGTATGTCCAAAACCGTTCGTTTTGCATTTACGGTATCATTTTAAAAATGATTTTAACTAGTGAAAACAGCCGATCTACAAGCACACAACGCTTTGCACCTCGCACTTCACTCGCACCTCACTGCGACGGCCTTGTATGAAGATGCAGGGCTTTACTTTGCGAAAGAACGTACAAATTTGGAGATACGAGGCTTTCCACCCGACAACGACGATATACTAGTGTTGTTGTTGCTGCTCTTATACCACCATTATTACTGGGGTTGGTGTGGGCCAGACAGTAGCCCCCCGCGGGCCACAAATGGCCCGCGGGCCGCCTATTGGGGAACCCTGCTATACAGGCTTGTTGTGTGTTGTGGGGTGGGGTGGGGGGGGTAGTACCCTGTTCTGTACAGGTTTGTTGTGTGTGTGTGTGTGTGTGTGTGTGTGTGTGTGTGTGTGTGTGTGTGTGTGTGTGTGTGTGTGTGTGTGTGTGTGTGTGTGTGTGTGTGTGTGTGTGTGTGTGTGTGTGTGTGTGCGTGCGTACGTACGTGTGTTGTTGTGCATAATGGTTCCCAGAGAGCTGCAGCAGCAGCTACTGTCAGATGGATGAGAGTGTGAGAGACTATAGTGGTCACCCTGCATGCTAATACACCCCCCTGGCTCCCCCCTTATCTTAACCTAGCACACAGAGACTATACACCTCCTCCCTTCCCTTATCTTAACCTCCTAGCACACACACATTAACATCCTAGCGTGGGCTATACGGTGTGCTGCGTTGGCTCTCGCCAACGAGCCTGCATGGCTCTTTCGCTGACTGGTTAGCGCACATGCCTGGGATATCGGGGTCCCGGGTTCGACTCCTGGCCGAGGCTACACTAGCGCGCACACACACACACACACACACACACGCGCGCGCAAACCTGCTAACACACACACACACACACACACACACACACACACACACACACACACACACACACACACACACACACACACACACACACACACACACACACACACACATTAACCTCCTATAGCACAGGGTACAGCCTGGCATATCTCTCTCTCTCTCTCCAGAGCGTGACATATGCCATGATGTGTCATATCACACATTATACTGGGTAGCGCACACATGCGCACACACGCGCACACACACATGACCAATATGCTAGCTTTGACGCCCCCCACTCCACGGAGAGACAAGTCCTATCATGAAGTGTGCCAATCCCATAATACTCCTCTTCTCCGGTGTGGGTTTCTGTCACTGTGGCCGTCTGTCCAGTCTTGTCCGTTTCTGGGACCGTGGCTGTGCACTGTCCAGCCTTGTCCCTTTCAAGCGTCCCTCCCTCGTCAGAAAACCCCTTGCCGGACTCTCACAGTCGGCCAATTCCTCAGTGGTAATCTGACTGTCTCTTCAAATGGACCCTAATATACAACCCATTGCTATCCGCACAACCTCATAGTTAACCCTGGAATGTTAGACTTTAACCCTTATTTTATACTATTACAAAATTGCAGATATACAAACTCACAGCTTGTAGATCTGCTATTTTAGAAAAATCGTGTTTTTTTGGGGAAAATCTTTGAACATTATCTTTTTTAAAAGCGTTGCCATTTGTAACTCAGATATTTGCTTCTGGGGCGTCCCTGGAACAACATATTTTGAGATGGTGGTCCGTGGCCAAATACAAGTAATCTTGGGGGTCCTTGACATGAAAAAGTTTGAGAACCGCTGATTTAGCAGAAGGATTTATAGAAGACATCTATAGAATCGGGTCAAAATATAGCAGATCTACAAGCTGAACACTGGGTGTGTGTACATCATATAGTCCTATACAGTAGCAGCTGCCGTGTGTCATCGTCATCTCTAGCATGATGTGTAACAGTAAAAACAAACACTGCATGACATGAGAGCGTTGACGATAATGACAGACATTCTTCACAGCTCGGACCCGAGCTTCTTCTCTCTCCATGGCGGCTGTGTGCTGTGCTGTATGTGTGTGTGTGTGTGGGTGGCGTTTTACAGCAGAGCGAGCGCCTCTTACTGTGTGGCGTACATGCAATCTGTGTTCACTTATTGCACACATTCTCCTCATCAATCTTTCCCTTTTAATCCCCTTTCAGTTTTACCCAGTCTCATTCAATCACAGAGTGAGACCGCGGCGCCCAGGGGTGTCGCACCAAATTCTGGGCCCTGGCCCCTGGGTACGAGGATTCACTGCATTATTACGCGTTATTTTGTGCTTTAACTATTGAAAAATAGCAGTTATACAAGCTCACAGCGCGGCACCGAGTGCCGCGCTGCGAGCCTGTAGATCTGCTATTTTTGAAAAATCGTGAAAATGATCGGTGCAAGTCTTTGAATATTTCAAATCCTTCTAAGGTTTTTTTTTAACTATGTTTCTATGTCACTAATGTCAGTGGTGCTCAAACCTTTTCATGTGAAGGACCCCCAAAATGATATGTATTTGGCCACAGACCCCATCTCAAAATATTTAGATCCAGGGACCACCCCCAGAAGCAAAGTTTGAGTTACAAATGTTCGCTTAAAAAATACATATGTTCAAAGATTTGCACACATTTTCACGACTTAAATAGTGCCGCGCTGTGAGCTTGTATATCTGCTATTTTTCAATAGCTAAAGTATAAAATAATCAAAGCCCCTTCCACTTTGGGCCCTGGTAACTCAGTCCCACCGCCTTGTGACGCCACTGCCGGCGCTCGATGTGCTCATGTGGAATACCAGAACCCTCATGTGTACAAAGGCACGGACACAGGATGTTCTGTGAGATGATGCCACATTTGTATATGAATTGATTATAGGCTACTACTGAAAGCCATGAGCTAAACATTATATCGTCACTGTCGGGCAGAAATCTCGTATATCTCCAAGTTTCAAATGTGTATGTTTTTTCGTAAAGTAAAGCCCTGCTTCACTCATACAAGGCTGTCGCACAAAAGTAGTGAAAACAGCAGATCTACAAGCACACAACGCCTCGTTGTGTGCTTGTAGATCGTCTGTTTTCGCTAGTTTAGTTCAATTTTAAAATGATAAATACAAATTGAACGGTTTTGGACCTGCAAGGTTTCCACCCGACAACGACGATATGTTAGATTTGTTTTTCCTGTCAGCTGCCACTGTTAAAATGCACAATTTAAGCTCTTAGCAGATAGTCTTTACCCCACGGTGACTTCCAGAGTGGGAGGTCAGAGCAAAAGCCATGACCTCCTAACCAGCAGATGACAGGGTAATGAATGGCCGCGTAAATAGAGCGCAAAGAAACAATTATGTGCTTTGGAGTAGCTATGGATACCAGGAGAACATCAAGCCCTTGTGTCTGTCCAAACAACCCGCTTTTTTAGCTAACATTCTCCTAGCCTTGTACAATCTGTAATTGTAGATTCTTAGAAATAATAATCCCTGCATGGCTAATAAGCCTTATATGCCTTAATACGTGATGTAGATGGTAAATGGTGCATTTATAAAGCGCCTTTATTCAAGGCGCTTTACAATGATTGTGCATTACATGATTCACCCATTCACACACATATACATTCATACACCGATGGCGGAGGAAACCATGCAATCAAAGCATCAAAACAATATTTTAGATATTAGCACGCATGCATCCCATACAGAATACAGATCCATCCAAAAAAAAAAATATGCCATAGCACCCCAAATCATACTGTGGAAACTTAACACTGTACTTCAAGCAACTCTGACTTCAGAAGGTTGACATTTCTCTATTATAAATCTTTGTTTTGAGTGGGCTCATGTAATATTGTAATATTTTGAAATATGGACTTTTGATATTCATGAGCTGTATGCCATAAACGAAGGCAGTCTCATACACATGTTGTGGAACTGCCCTTGTCTGGTAGATTACTGGAAGTTTGTCATATCCACTGTCTCTAAAGTAGTGAATCGTGATTTACCACATGATCCAAGAATATGGATACTGGGTGACGTTACTCTTTTTAATATAAATTTTATAAAAAAATACTTTGTCTCGCTTGCAAGCACAGCTGCAAAGAAAATTATTTTAGTTAATTGGAAGTCGGCGAACGCACCCTCACAGAGACACTGGATAAATGAGCTTTCTTCTTATTGCACACCAGAAAAAATTCTGTACAATGTCAGAAGAAAACCTGAATTATTTCAAAAGATTTGGCAGGATTATTTGGACTGTCTGCCCACTATATCCCCTACAGGTTGACTTCAGTGTTTTCAGACGATCTGAGAGTTCTGTCTACGGGTTCTGTGGAAAAGTATATTGTCTTGATATAGAGTAAGAGTGTAGTGGTGGGCCATTCGGGGAAAGGGGTGGGGGGTGGGTTCGGGAGGGTTGGGTTTTTTCTGTATTTTTTTGTTATCCTTTCTGTCTTTATCTTGTCTTTTACTTTTTTTACTGTCTTGTTTAAAAAAAAAAGAAAAAAAGAATGATACATTTTTGATTGTATTTGTATATCGATTGATATTTGTTAATAAACACATCTTTAAAAAAAAAAAAAAGATTCAAAATGTAAACAAAAAACTTCACTGCATGCGCAATGTATCTTTAATGTATGAAAGGTTACATTTTTGATTATATTACAGAAGATATTTTACTTTTACACAGAATATTTTAGATGGATCTGTACATTCCATAGGGCTGGGGTGGCCACATACAAGAAGGTAGCTCAGGACAAGGTCACACTTAATAAGCTCTCCTGTCAGCCATGAAATGTCATGACAATGCGTGACGAAAAAGAGAAAGCTGTTTTGAATCTTCAAATATCTGTCGTCCGTGTAGGCCTACTGTAGACGTTCCTCCTGCATGTGATATGACTCATGACTTGTGGGCGTAAAAAAAGAAAAACTTCTTGAATGATGCATCGCCCTCGGAGTGAGAATACATTGCCGTTTGACAGTGTCGTCGCGTGCCGGAAATAGACGATCTGCAAGCTCACAACGCGGCACGAACACGGTGCGTTGTGAGCTTGTAGATCGGCTATTTTCTGCTATTTTGCGCAACACCATCGTGTGCATAAATCAAGCTTTGGGTCTGGCCAAAGCAAAAGTGTGACTTTTTGCCAGGTTCTTTCTGACTGAGGCAGACAGCCAGTTTAAAGGCGAGGGAAAACATTTTACGAGACACTGTAGTGCAAGTGGTCACAGTCTTCAAAGGCAACGCACACACACACACACACACACACACACACACACACACACACACACACACACACACACACACACACACACACACACGCACACGCACGCACCAGACACCATCTGATTGGCAAAGCTAGATCTTTGATCAACTCAACTCCTGTGTAAACAACAACATTGTTTGAAGATTCACCCTGGTGTATTTCACCCCAGTGTCTTATTAAGTAGTGTACACTACAATGTACTGCACTGTACTAACAGTACCAACAGTGCGCTAGTACTAAAATCTGGGCTGTCACCATAGCTGAATAGGTAGATTAGGCCATCTAGGAAACAGTAGTTCGGTCCCCAGTTCACCTCCTATAATTATTACAATAATAATAAATACAACTTTGATGGGTTTTTTGAAATACCATTTCCAGAGTGACTTAGCTTCCACCCACAGAGTAAAACCACAGTTAGAGCCAGAGTCCAAGAAAGAGGCAGCACACCAAATAGTCTGTTTGAAATAATTGTATTAACACATCTGGTGCCAACCCCGAGTTTCCCGAGTTTGTATTGATACCAACGCTGTGCCAACCCCGAGTTTGGGCCGTTTTTGATTTTTTTTTTTTTTTTTTTTTTTTCAAATTCTTTTTTTTCAAAAAAATTTTTTGGACCTCCAGAAATGTGCTAGGCATGATCGCGATCGCGAAATTGCATGTTTAACCCCCATACCAACCCATTCTTTCAAACATGGCAGCCATGTTTGTTTACATCTGAAGAAAACATAATGGCCCATAAATCATGAATGCCTGAACGGATTTCCAAGCGGATTTTTTTGTTTGAAAGCTGTGAACAGCAGCATCTATACACGTGGTGCATCATCTAGGCATGGGCGTGCACTTTTTACACAATTGCACAATTACATGGAAGTCTATGGTAACCATGGCAACGCGAGACATTGAAGAGAAAAAATCATTGCAACATAAGTGTTAAAAGAATAGTCAGGGTTCAACATACAGTACAGCAAGTCAATAGTTCACCCATAGTTGCTTTCTGCCTATACAAAACATAATTTCACAGATATATGGAGTTACAGAATACATCACATTCTGATTGGACAATTATAACATAACAGTGGATGTCAGATGTTTTCGTTTCTTGGGCCCAGTAGCCCGAAGGACAATGCCAATGTGTTATCCAGTGTCCTGGGCATTATGACATTATTGAGACATCATTTCTCTGGTCAACATCCTTTGCACAGACCTGCAGTGGAGCATATCTCATCACGTGCGTAACAATGTTAGAATAATAGGGTTTTGTGTTGGAACATAGAGGGACAAACAGCACAATTAATAAATGAGCTGTCATGTACAGTAGTTTGATGCCAGGCCCGATAGTCCCGAGATTATTTCAATGTCTTTCCCTGCCAGGCCCGATAGTCCCGAGAAGTTCCGCCATTTTGAAAAAAAAGAATTTTTTTTTTCAATTTTTTTTTTCCAATTTTTTTTCTGACCCCAAAAAATGTAGTAGGCATGATAGAAATCGCGAAATTGCATGTTTAACCCCCATAGCAACCCCATCTATCAAACATGGCAGCCATCTTTGTTTACATTTTAGGAAAACATAATGGCTTCTATCTCATGAATGCCTGAACGGATTTCCATTCGGATTTTTTTGTTTGAAAGCTGTGAGCAATGTGGACACACGTGGTGCATTATCTAGGCATGGGTGTGCATGATCCGTGCACTATGAATTACATGGAAGTCTATGGAGACCAGAGGCACCGTAGAGTACGAAGGTATGTTAAAATGGCGGGGAATGTGTTAAGACAACATTGTTACAATAATATTAACTAAACTTTTCCAACAAACTTATATAGTGCTTTTCTAGGTACTCAAAAGTTGCTTTACAGAACAAGATGAAAACTACATTTATTAGGAAAATCTAGTTAAAAAGGTTAAAACTATAGAAGAAAGGTAAAACAGAGGGGAGTCTGAAAAGGTGGGGTTTGAGTGTGGTTTTTAAACGGGGTGAGGGTGGGGGCAGCTCTGATGTGAACTGGCAATGAGTTCCACAGGGGTTTCGGGTTCTGTCACCCCAGGTTGGTTTCTCTGTCTTGGGGATGTGCATCACCCCCCCCCCCCCGACCTGAGGGAGTGGGAAGGGGTGTGCTGGCGTTGGAGGAATTCAGAGAGGTAGCAGGAGCCTGGTTGTTGGACTGTTGGTAGTGATTATAGTCTATCCTGTGTTTTACTGGGAGCCAGTGAAGGTCGTGGAGGACTAGGGTGATGTGGTCTCTTGATCAGGTTCTGGTGAGGAGGAGGGAAGCAGAGTTTTGCACGTATAGAAGTTTCTTGAGAACTTTGGAGGTGGTTGCTGACTGACTGGCTGGCTGGCTGGCTGGCTGGCTGGCTGGCTGGCTGGCTGGCTGGCTGGCTGGCTGGCTGACTGGCTGACTGACTACTAAAATACATCTCATCAACAACAAATATAACACAATACAGTATACACTATGTCAGGGGTTCCCAAACCTTTTTGTCTCAGGGCGCCCCATAAATATTTTTTTAATCCGAGGCACCCCTACATTATAATTTTCACTCCCAGCACCTTGTATTTATAGCATATCGTCGTTGTCGGGTGGAAACCTTATCATCTATAAAATGTACTAAACTAGTGAAAACAGCAGATGCGAGGCGTTGTGTGCTTGTAGATCGGCTGTTTTCACTAGTTGTGTGCGACAGTCTTGTATGATGAAGCAGGGCAAAAGACGTACACAATTGAAACTTGGAGATACAAGGTTTCTGCCCGACTGTGACGATATTAGTGATTATGATTATGTTTGCGAGGAAAACATTGAGATAATAGCCATTTTGGTTAGAACTGACTGAAAATAACTCTGTACTTCAAGTTTAAAATGATACAAAATATTTTTTCAAGTGTCCAAATACATTCCAAATATTAAATTATCTCGCAGCACCCCTGGCCTGGACTGATTGTCGGCAGTGGATGCCACCTCCTTTCTATGGGAAAAATGAGTAAACCCCACTGCTTTTTCAAAATGATTGTGTGTGAGCGTTTTTCCCCTTCCATCATCAGGGACTGTTTTTACAGCGAGCGTTTACTACAGTGTTAGATTACACCTGCAGGGGTCTTCAATTATGTCCTCTGTCTCTCCTCAGCATCCTCACAACGAGCCTCTCCTACACTGATTCCAGTCAGCTCATTACGCTAAGAACACAATATTTTGCTGCTCCTGGGTGACATAGTGTGTGTGTGTGCGTGAGTGCGTGCGTGCGTGCGTGTGAGCGGGCGGGCGAGTGAATTAGGGTTAGGAGAGGTAAGGTTTAGGGCTGCTGTCTTAAAATATTTAATATGTCTTCACAAGTAGCTATAGGCCTACTGTAATACAAGCGCGCGCGTGTGTGCGTGCGTGCGTGCGTGCGTGCGTGTGCGTGCGTGTCCGTGCGTGCGTGCGTGTGTGAAGCTGTAAGCCTGTTCATTGTGGTACAGTTGCGTGACAACATCAAGTGCAGTGTAGATCGGATGTTTTTGTCAAAGAGATTGGTGTACATCAGTTGACTTGTTATCAACCTTTTCAGACCGCGACTCCCCTAAATAATATATTTGAGCTGGGGAAACTGCAAAATAATCATATTTGAACTGGGGACCCCGCAAAATAATATTTGAGCCGGGGACCCCGAAAAACAATCATATTTGACCTGGGGACCCCCACAACGACAAGCACTTGGCATTGTATCAGTCGAGGCATTTAGGTCTGTTGTGTCGCGTTCCACAGCTGCATACTGTGAAAATAGCTGATCTGCCAGATCGTAGATCTTGTAGATCAGCTATTTTTGCCATGTTTGCCTATTTCTTACGTAATATTCGACTATTTGGCAGACATTTGATGGATACTTTTGACGCAGCCATGGTCTTAATTGTTATTTTAGAGGTATTAGAAAGGTCTTAAAAGTTGCTAAATAAAAGGAAATGAGCAGATACCCTGTATGCACTTATACTGTATGTTGGTTTCTTTACTGTCGAGTGAAAAAAAAACTATGTTCCATATTAAGCTAATCATCTGGGGACCCCCTGAAAAAACATTTGGGGACCTCCTGGGGGTCTCAACCCACAGTTTGAGAACCACTGGTGTAGCTGGAAGAAAGTGGTCAAAGTACAGTTGTCTTCAGACGGCAGGTGTTTTATTGGTTAATTTGATCCAGCATCAGTTAATTATAGGAACGAAGACATGGGCTTCATTTGTGAAACGGCAAACAGTTGATGTAGCAGACGCTCTGTTATCCACAGCGACTTACGAGTGCGAAATAGCAATAAGCAGACAAGTCTAGTCGACACAAGCAGCGTGCATGAAACAACAAAGTAATGCCTCGTAGCTTAACCAGGTAAACAATGAACATAACATAAATAAAGCTAAAATCAAATGACTGATTTGCAAGTCTAAGAAAAAAATAAATCTAATCTCAGTTGGAAATGGAGCGGTGAATTTGAGCAGCTATACCGTGTGTGTGTGTGTGTGTGTGTGTGTGTGTGTGTGTGTGTGTGCGCGCGTGTGCGTGTGCGTGTGCGTGCGTGTGCGCTAGGGTTTAATGCCGGGAACCGGGATCCCGGCCTATAACCGGCCTCAGCGCACCTAATTTCCCTCCCGGTTATTGGCTTCGGGAACCGTCATCCCGGAGATTGTCTTTTCTTGCTATAAATTAGGCTATATAAGCCTACTAATTATTACTAGAAAGGCCTACAGTGCGGAGGCAATTAGACTGCTTGCTACATTATCCTCGCCTCCTTTTTTTAACATGAAATTATATATCAGAATGAATCAGAACGTCAATATGCCTACAAAAATCCAACCACAAATGAATCTCTCTGACTTGCCCTGCCTCTTTGATGAGCGCAGCCGCCGTGCAACGCGCACCTCTCTCGAGAACGAGCCACTTGACTAAAACTTGAATGAACATTTGGCTGTTGATATCACGGGAGGCGCTCAGAGTGCCGTGGAATTCTAAAGCCATGCACGTCCCATAGGCTACATAGGCCTAAATAAACTTAAATGATTAAATCTAACGTGGTGTGGTGGCACCGACACAATACTGCGTTCCAACAGTCACTTTACTATTACAGAGAGACCGCCTGTATAAGCATACAGCGGTCTCTCTGTAATAGTAAAGAGACTAAATATAAATATATTTATAATGTGATGTTTCCAGCAGCAAATAGCCTAATAGAAAATGATGAATAACAAGACTGTTGCAATCATGCCGTGAAGAATATAAATCCACGCTACATGATCGAACTGCTATACTGTAGGCCTAAGTAATAGCCTACGTTTTGTGGTCTACCTTGATTTCTTGGGGTGAACAATGAAGAATGATCTTGCAAGCGTTATTATCCTCAAATAAATATCCAATTGTTTGTGCAACGCTTTATAATGAGCCATTGAGGAACATTAAGTGTTGCCTTTGGAAGAGGAAGAGAAGAGCTGTACGCATCCAACGAGGGCATCTCCCATTAGCTTGATTTTAAAGTTTGTCGCGCGAGTGTGTTGCGTTATGCTGAAAATAGCCGATCTGCAAGCTCACATAGCTCTAATCTAGGACATGTTGTGAGCTTGCAGATCATCTATGTTCACGGACACGCTTACATTCAGTTGATAGGCTACGCAATTTCGCCCCCTGGTGGTTAAAGGCCGTTCCCATAGCGTTATAATGGCTGTTCCATGGTTATTAATTAAACACATTATTATTATTATTATTAACGGGAAAATACCGGGGAGCCCGGGAGAAGCTCCAAAAATCCCGGTTTTTAAAATGAGCTAAATTCGGGAAAATATTAAACCCTAGTGTGCGCGTGTGCGTGTGTGTGTGTGTGTGTGTGCGTGTGTCTAGGCTGCCCCAACTTTGGTCATCTCAATCTGTTGCTGTTTTTATAGTTTAAAAATACGGCCTCGCACCGTTGTAGCATAACTCCGGCCAAAAACATGAGAGCATTGTGTAATAGAGATATATTTGCATTTAGTACCCTAGCATAAAAACATGAGAGCATTGTGTAATAGAGATACTGTATATCTGCATATAGTACCCTAGCATAAAAACATGAGAGCATTGTGTAATAGAGATATATCTGCATAGTACCCTAGCATAAAAAGCCTTGTTTTGTGGGTGCCTGGCCTTGTGTAGCCCACGATCGTTGATGGACAGCGACCTTGGTCCGGATGTCATGGGTTGCATTGTGTGGTGTGACCCTGGTGTCACCTCCTGTCTGTCCCTCCTCTGTCCCTTCTGTTCTGTCTCCGTCTGCGGTATACAGTCCTCTAAGACACAGAACAGTAACATCCCTCAATGTCAATGTAACTCTGAGTATGTGTAATTGTAACCAAAAGTAAGGCTCCATTTGGCTACATTTACACATTCTCAGTGATACATTAATGGACACATTACTGTTAATAATTAATGTTTGCACAGTCTTGTCTGTTTAGATGTGGCAATTGTAGTCCTACAGCGGCCATGTTTTGGGTCAAACACAGGTGTTTCAATTGCTTGATTAGCATAGAACTAAAGGAGCTATAGTCAACTTTTTCTTGAAAAACGGATGCTAAAATAAAAATAATGTTTCGAAAATATTTTATAAAAAAACAAGCTTCATATATGTGTTTCTATTAAAAAATGTCCACAAAAAGCGTAAAATAATGATAAAATAATCATTTTGGCCATTGTCAGACCGACACTTTGTTTACATTCTTAGACTAGGATGTAAACAAAGTGTCGGCCCTACAATGAAAAAGTTGACTATAGCTCCTTAATGTTCTAATCCAATCAGAACACCTGTGTTTGCCCCAAAACATGGCCGCTGTAGGACTACAATTGCCACACTTTTTCTTTTTTTCTTTTGTCTTTTTAAATGCTGACCCTGGGAGCTGTCCTCCAAGAATTCTTATGCACTTGTGCAATGGCAATAAAGTCAGTAACATGGCATTGGTCCGCCGTCTAATACAATTGGGGTGGTTGTATTTTGTCTCCCTGCCCTTCCATTGAGACTGCTCTGCTCTCTTCTATTTAGATCGTGTAAAAAGGTCACGTCTCACCAATAGACACAGGATCTGACACGAATTTCGACCTGAAGGTCAAGATTCAACTTATCCCCTGAGCAAGCACTGTTCTCTAGGCTCTATCAGCTCAACGGTAAAAGTGTTCCAAATATCAGCACTTGTGCAGCAGCAGCAGCATGCAGCGGCGCAGGAAACCAAGGTTCAAATCCGAGGTAGACGCGGAAGGTTACATAATGCAGCTTCAAACACTGATGAGATTTTCACTGTGCCATCTTTTTAAAAGCTCCCTCTGCCAAGTAGAACTCAGAATATTTTATTATACCCAATGAGATATGCTGTCCTCCTTGGTCTACAAATTAAATAAGTTAACCCCAAAGGTTGACTGTGACTAGCTCTGTCTCTGATGTATTTCGGTGTTGTTTGAATCAAACAGTGTTCGACATCGGGCATTTGGGGCGGCGGTGGCTTATTATGAGGTAGAGAGAGAGAGAGAGAGAGAGAGAGAGAGAGAGAGAGAGAGAGAGAGAGAGAGAGAGAGAGTGACCGTTAGGGAAACCGAAAGGTCTCCGGTTCAATCCCCCGGCTCCACCTTGGCTTAAGTTGCTTAAGTGTCCTTGAGCAAGACACTGTAACCTGGCCCGCTCCCTGGGTGCTGTGCTGTTGAAAAATAGTTAGGATGGGCATTTAAATGCAGAGGACAAACTCTGCATTCAGGTTTATGCTAAATGTACTTGGCAAACATCCCCAACAACAACTAAAAGGGGACACGTGGTTATTATTATAATGTCTGAATTACAGTATAGTATGACTTGGACTGTATATATATATATATATATATATATATATATATATATATATATATATATATATATATATAGACTGGCTGCTTGAACTTCTTAGTGTTGAGCTGCAGAGTTGAACTAATGGGTAATCCTGTATTATGAAGCTTTTCACTACAGTTTTGTCACAAATATCATTCCAAATGATATTTCCTTTTGAAATATGTTTTGTTCTCTATAGGGGCTGCTTTGATGAGCTTAATAAACGTACCAATTGTGATACAGTGCACACTAGCCGCGTTCTTAACTTAATCCGATTTTGCCCGAGAGTTGTTGGAAAAGGTCGAGACGGCAAACGCACTCCTTCTGACGT
This sequence comes from Nannobrachium achirus, assembly GCF_963921795.1. Taxonomy (NCBI): domain Eukaryota; kingdom Metazoa; phylum Chordata; class Actinopteri; order Myctophiformes; family Myctophidae; genus Nannobrachium; species Nannobrachium achirus. Next base: position 45,771,697 of record NC_137826.1, on the reverse strand, counting down.
TGTTCTATTGGCCGAGGTGATGTAAGATTCCCTTAACAAACGTTTTTGACTGTGAAGCAAAAACTTTTCACCTGCAGGAACTTCAAATAGACTTCCCAAATAAGACACTCTCATTAAGCCATTTAGGCCTAGAATTATTGAATGCTTTAACTATTGAAAAATAGCAGATATACAAGCTCACTGCGAGGCACCGAGTGCCGCGCTGCGACTTGTAGATCTGCTATTTTTGAAAAATCATGAAGATTTGTGCAAATCTTTGAATATATATATTTTTTAAAGGGAAGATTTGTAACTCAAATATTTGCTTCTGGGGGTCCCTGATACAATATTTTGAGATGGGGGTCCATGGCCAAATACATATCATTTTAGGGGTCCCTCACATGAAAAAGTTTGAGCACCGCCGACATAGAAACATATCTTTAAAAAAAAAGAAAACCTTATAAGGATTCAGAAGACACTTATAGAATCGGGTCAAAACATTCAAAGAATTGCACACATTTTCAAGATTCAAAAAAATAAATAGCAGATCTACAAGCTCGCAGCTGTGAGCTTGTAAATCTGCTATTTTTGATAGCTAAAGCATAAAATGGTAACGTAAATAATGCGTACCCGCCTACCCGGTCAAATGGGTTTAAGGCCGCGGCGCGCCCAGGCCTGGCAGGCTGATGCTGACAGACTGACATTTTGACAAGCGCGTCCTCCTCAAAGTTCAATTGACTCAAGGAAGACGCTTGTCAAGATGCCAGTCAGTCCAGTCCCTGCAATAGATGTGTTCTGTAATGAGAGTATTTGAAGTGCCCAAGGTATGAAGTGTTTGCTTATACACAGACACACAGTAGACTAATACTCTTCTTCCATCAAAACTACTCACCAAACTTTGATAAAAGTGCAGTGGACTTCATGTTTAAAATGTTCTGACTCCTTGCAAATATTCTCTCTGTCGGGTGGAAACCTCATATGCCCCAAACTGTTCCTTTTCAGAGTTCAAATTCAGAAATAGCAAAAGTAGCAGATCGACAAGCTCGAAATGCGTCACTTCTCGCCGCGTTTCCAGCTTGTGGATCTGCTTGATGCTTTTGTGTGACGCTGTAGTGTGATCAAGTAGGGTGTTCGTTTACCAAGAAAAACACAAACAGTCAGAATATGGGAGATAAGAGGTTTCTGCCCGACTGCAACGACATGTTGAATTGTTATGCAGTGTCAAAACAACATTTTCAAGCGCTCCAAAAGGCTTGCGTGCTGTGGCGTATACTGTACTGTGCTGTATGTCAAAGTAACCCACTTTACCTTCAACGTCTCATTACTTAATCTCTTTCTGAACACTTATCTGACAGAATAATAGTATAGGCAGCCTTTGCAGGCTCTGCTCTTCTTCTTTCGTGTATCATCGTCCTTGAATGTCTGTGTGCTTATTAGTCCAAGTTTATACAACAGCATATCCATACCCCCATATATGGAGATATCCCTGAAGAATATGGAATATCCGTGTGAACCGTCCGACCGTACTATCATGTCATATTGATGACATCAGGGATCTCCATATATGAGCACAAAAGTGAAAAGGACAGACAGATACAGAGATCTCTATATATGGCCATAAAAGACGAGAGACGGTTACAGTGCAGCACAGGTTACATAAACGAAGATTCAGGCATTCCCAACGGGCATCATCACCTCGTAATGACCAAACAGGCACATATCATTTATTTCACGTGTAAGAATGACGTCATATGGCAGTCATCTCCAAATTTGGGCATGGTTTCAGCCCCATCCAAGCCCCTTTTGTCCTCCATTATCAAATTAACGTTTACCAATATTATTAAAAACATAGGCCTATATGTGAAATAAAGCTCCGGACAAGCTGACAGTTTTTCCTGGGGCAGTGGTGCAGTTCCTGTACCAGGCCATGACACTGTCAGGAGACTTAGCATGGAGCTGTTGTTGAAGAGAGCCTGAGGGTTCTGGTGGTTTGCTCCAAACTTCTTTAAACTACAGATCCATCCAGTACAGCCGCATTTTAGCCCTTTTCGCCACGTGGGTGGTGTGGTGTGTGTGGTTCACTCCAGGTCCTCATCGATGTGTACGCCAAGAAACCTGAACTCACCGACCCTTCCCACAGCAACGCCGTCAGTGAAGCTAGATGATCCGCAGCCTCCTACAGTCCCCCATCAACTGCACTGGTTTTATTGACAGTGAGAGCGAGATTCTTCCTCCTGACAAACACACAGACCGCCACACAGACCCTCTTACCATATAGAAGGCTAGCTAGCTACTGGAGCTGCAAAATGCATAGGCCTATAGCTTTGGAAAAAGAAAATGTAACCGTGATTCTAGGAAGCACTGTTCCTGGGATGGATCTATCCTCTTTCATAGCCTACAGCATACATGGGCAACTGGCGGCCCGGGGGCCACATGCGGCCCTCACCTTAATTTAATGCGGCCCTCAGGTTAATACCGTAATGCATCAGCATTACGGTATTGATTTCAGCTGTTAAAATTCCAAACATGACCTGCTATATTAGTAGCTTAATGACTAGTATAGTAGTATTAAAATGTATTTCTTTTTATGTCCAATGTATTCGTATTTATGTCCATGAAGTTAACATGAGTATATAACTAAATAATTCAGGATTCCAATTCAAAAGAGCCAAAAATAGCCGATCTGCAAGCTCAAAACGCATCGCAGCGCGATGCGTTTTGAGCTTGTAGATCTGCTATTTTTGCTTCTGTTGTATGATATATGACAAAGTAGGACTTAGCAATATGCAATTTGGCCCTCTGGAGTGAAGGTGGAAATATAGTGGCCCTCGCCATCATCAAAGTTGCCCACCCCTGGCCTACAGTATAAGAAATACTAGAGTTTACTTTGGAGTCTTTCTCTAAACAACTTGAAACACGTCATGTGTCCTTTTCAAAACCTGAAATCAAAAGCCCGGAGACAAGCGAACGCAACATGAGTTGAGTCGAGTCTTCCCAACTCAGAATGCTGCTGTTTGAAACGAGGGTATAAAAGTTACTGTCAGGGTCTACTGTACATAGGGTGTACGCTCTTTTAAAGGGTTCAGCGTGGTGGCACGTTTTAGAACGCAGCCCCTCGCTTGCTATTTTTGCAAAAAGATGCGAACTGTCAAGTAGCTGGGTTCAACGTTCAGCTCCCAGCATGCACCACATGACAGCTCTCTTCGGCTTTGACTCTCTGCTGCACAGCAGCGCCTGCAATGTTCTGATTGCGACCGCAGGTCGCAAGTTTACTATGACCAGTAAGACTCCCTAATCGGGAGATAAGCGACCGTTGGTCGCTTATCTCCACACACTGCTGACATCAGTATGACATCACACAAATGACCTTTATATAAGACCGGCATTGTCTGACCTCACAAGCCCCATATTTGGACACGAACAACATATAACTCCATATGTTAAACAGTTGGTTGCTGGGGTAAAAAACATGGTTGCTATGGTAAACAGCTGGTTGCGACCGTATTGCTAGGGTAAACAGTTGGTTGCTAGGCTAAAAAACATGGTTGCTATGGTAAACAGTTGGTTGCTAAGGTAAAAAAAACATGGTTGCTATGGTAAACAGTTGGTTGCTAAGGTAAAAAAATGGTTGCTATGGTAAACAGTTGGTTGCTAGGGTGAAAAAACATGGTTGCTATGGTAAACAGTTGGTTGCTAGGGTAAACAGTTGGTTGCTAGGGTAAAACCATGGTTGCTAAGGTGGTTGCTAACGTACACTAACAGACCAGCAACAACAGACTGTTGCCACAGCAACGTACACAAAGGTTTGTGTACACATCACACTGCTGACATCAGATGTCATACTGATGTCAGCAGTGTGATGTCATACTGATGTGGAGATATGAGCAGGGCAAAGGTGTGACGTGTGACGTGACGGACGGCCAGTGGAGGTTTTGATACTAAACTGCGACCTTACGGTCGCAAAAACCAGCACATCTTGTCCACATATCTCTGTACGTCACGCTTGACATTTGTCGCTCTGACATCATGCTCTGATGTCACTGTGATGTCAGGGGAACCACTCTTAACAGAATGGGTTCGCCGCTCTGACATCACGCTCTGGCATGATGTCCCATTCATGCCCATATATGGCGATCGCTGATGTCATCACGAGTTACACTTGCAAATGAATTACGTCCTTGTCCGTTTTATGCTCATTTATGGAGATCCCTGTCCCGATGTCATCAATATTAAGCGCATATCTGGGAATGCCCATATTTGGTAATGCCCTTATATGGGCATGTTCTGACCTCACATTGTTGACTATCATGCAGGGGTCTCCATATATGGGTAACTGGTCCGATATACATCACTGGCCAGATGGCCAAGAATTGGCACAACCTCACCCTTTTAGGGCGAGGTCGCATGCCGTCCTAAGGCGTCTTACTAGTACCTTGTGGCAGCGATATTATGTCAATGTTCTGATAGCTTATGGCAGCGTTACTCAAACATGTTCATGTCAAGTTGAGACGCAGTATGCCATGATCCCATTGTTACAATTTACAATTTAGGCATTTAGCAGATTTAATCCAGAGCGACTTAACAGTATGCATTAACAGTATGCAAGGTAAAATAACACTAAATTACATTTACATACCTTTGCATAAGTCGCAAGGTCGTCAAGGGTAGGGAAAGTGCTACTGTATATGGGCTAAAGTGGAGTCTGAAGAGCCCATAAGAGAAGATCATAGTCATTAGATTATATTTCTACAACTAAAACTGTTGGTGGGGAGAGAGAATGATAATAGTCCCTCTTATTCAGTGCATTCCCTCATTGACCTTCTAGATGTTAAGACTATAGTGAAATCAATCACTTCCAACCTGGCATCCATATTTGTGCATGCCATATAGCTAAAAAACAAGATAATAAAAGAATACTAAAATAGACAATCTATAAGCTCACATGTCGTTACACGAAGATGTGAGCTTGTAGATCAGCTATTTTAGCTCTTTTTGAAGTAGGGCGTAAGTGGTTAAGCGGTTCCTTATTTTGCCCCTGGCACCCCCTCAAGGACCCCTGGGGGGTCCCCTGGGGCCGGACTGCACCTTGAGAGCCAGTGCGTGGCAATAAAAGACTAATAACACTTGATTTGCTGTGGATGGAAAAGCTGCTTTGCAGAATTGATTTACAGAATTACAAGCATAATTCATTTTTGTATTTATTTGTATACAGCATAGAAAATAGATATTCCTGAAATTGGCTAATAAAAACAAATATTTAGAATACATCCCTAATCCTCATGTTATAATATATGTTCATTCTGTGCCGCTTTAATGCAAAAACCATGTTGACTACAGCTCTGACAGAGAGAGAGAGAGAGAGAGAGAGCATATATTATCCATCCACAGTGAACTGCATGGTCTCTCTCCCTCGCTCCCTGCTTGCCAGGGAGGCTGAGTGGGATGCTTTTGACATTTGTAGGAAAAAGAAGAAGAAAAAAAAGCTTGTCTATATCCAGTATAGCCTGAGGTGTACAGTAGAAACAGCCTGGGTGCAGGGCAGCTCTTACTGCATGCAGGGAGGCTGTGCCTGGGCATGGCTACACCGTTCATGCAATGATGATTGCAGTGATTATTACTGCCGCCGGATTTATTTTGTCAGAATCTAAATCAAAACCAGAATAATCAGAATGGTCAAATCACAGGTTTACAGGTGTAAAGAAGTGAGTGAAATAGTGATGCACCGATACAGGTTTTTTACATTTCGATCCAATCCGATATATTTACCATATTTTCCGGACTATAAGGCGCACCAGACTATAAGGCGCACTGTCAATGAATGGTCTATCTTCGAACTGTTTTCATATATAAGGCGCACCGGACTATAAGGCGCACATAATAGACGCTACCGTTGTGTTATGCATCCAACAGATGGAGCTGTGCTAAAGGGAATGTCAATGGCTGCGTTTCCCAAAGCGCAGGTTGTACGAGGGCCTTCGCTCGGCTGCGGTCCTTACGATTATGGCGTTTCTCAAACGCGCTTGTAAGCGCCCCTCGCAAAACAGACTTCGCACGCCAGTAGGCTGGCCAGAGCCTTGTATTAGAGAGTTCTGCCAACTCTGGCCCCATGTGAATGGAGATGATGCAACTCTCTCCTTGAATGGCTCTGGGCTTCGATTGATAGGACGTCAGCAGCTGCGTTCCGAAATGAATTTCAGCGGCTTGTGTGATTGTATCGGGCCGGCCCATCAATAAAACATAACATACACCACTGAAAATGAACACACTTTTAGCGCTGTTGGTAGGCTAACTGACCGCACAAACCCCTTGTTTTAATTTGAAACTACATGCAAAGCTGCAAAGCGCTGTTGCTTGTTGGTAGGCCTATAACTGACTGCACAAATTGACTTAACTGCCCGTCTTAAATATATATATTTTTTTATTTTATAGGCTAGGCCTACAGTATTGTAGACTAGAGTATTGGTTCTCAAAATTAACTCTGTATCGTTTATATCGATCTGCTGAAGCGGTAGTCGAACCCGAGGCTCTCAATCATTAGTCCAACTCACAACTCGTCATGCTATTAAACCTGCTGTGTTCAGTTACAAAGGCTGATGTCCGCCCCGTCTTGGCTGTAATAATTATAGGGCTACAATTAGTTATATGAACCAATGGACCCTCATCATCCTAGCCTGATTTCAGACTCAGCGCTGGAGAACCAGTCCGCTCAGAGAGTGGGCTGAGCCAGGCGATCATCATCCTACACTCTCAACTTGTGAGTTAAATTTTGGAACCATTAGGTTCCTAACTCCAAACGTCCAAACTAAAATATAACAGCCCTGTCTTTTTACCTCAGTGTTGTGTTGGCACGACGCACAAGGGGCTAAAGAGGCGCAGGGCTGTTATATTTTAGTTTGGAAGTTTGCAAGTTAGGAACCCAATGGTTCAAAAATGTAGGCTAACTGTCTGTCTGTCTGAGCGGACTGTTTCTCGCTGAGTCGTGTTGGCACGAGGGGTTGTGTGTTGGACTAGCGACTGGATGATCCGAGTTCTATCACCACTTTCACGCATCACTGCATGCCTTTTAGCTGGGGAGAGGGGACCCCCATTGGTCCACGGACCCACTTAACAAATGAGGCAGCCTATAAGCTTGTTCTTTTTTATGTAAGTGTGTGTTGTGGTGCGCTATTTCTCAGTAGCCTATAGTATAGAACTATATCAAAGCAAGCGACACGCATAAAACATAGTTCACCTTTGTATGTTTTATTTATTTATTATATAAATATAAATATATAGTTCACTTGTTTATTTTGTATAGCAGGTGTGTAGAATAGCCTACTCTACCATCCACAAGACTTAGATAGCTTTTTTAAATAAACTTTCATAGTTATGCTTAGTTATATAGTGCTCAGTTTTCTATGAAGGGTGCTTACGGGCGCCCCGGCGCACCCTTAAAAAAACCATCAAACAGACACGTCTGCAGCACCCATGGGAAACTTGCGGGAAAGGTGTTTCTAAAATCCTCCTTACGATGGCCATTCGTATGAGGTGTGCATTCAACCGTCATCACAGCCATTTGGTTCCATTCTAGGAGACGACCGGTTTCCTGAAAGCCCTCGTTGCTCTTGATTGACAGGTGCCTGCGCAGGCTGCGAAGGACGATTTTGGTCTCTACGACCATGCCTGAGCTTACGAGCACTCAAAATCGCTTTGGGAAACGCGGCCAATGTCAATGAATGATCCATATATAAGGCGCAATGGACTCTAAGGCGCACTGTAGCTTTTTGAGAAAATTAAAGGCTTTTAAGTCCGCCTTATAGTCCGGAAAATACGGTAATTGGATATTTCCCGATACTGAGTCCTAGCATCCCTATTCTGGGGGGAACATTCCCTCAAATAGCAGATCTACAAGTAAGTGAGCTTGTAAATCTGCTATTTCTGGAGAGAAGATTTGGTGTGCAGTAGATTGTGATTATACTGTGATATTGATGAATTCCAAATATTATATTATCCTGGACTTGTGTCCATGGCACCCACTCTGAGAAACCCTGTTGCAGATTCTGCTGCTCTCGCTGTTTTTGAAAATGTGTTGCCTTTGACAGTCAGGTTCTCAACCTTTTTACTGGATCAGGTCCCGTTTGGAAACCTTGAAAGTGGTTCGCGGCAGTGGTGGGAAAATTACACAAATGTTTTACTTAAGTAAAAGTATCAATACTGCAATATAGAAGTACTGTTAGGGTGCCCTCACACCAAAATACCTATGAGAGTGGAATCCGCGTTCCGCCAATGCATTTCAATGAGAGTGAAGCGGTTTCATGCCAGCAGAGGATTTCTGCAAAAAACGCTCCCTTCTCACTGAAATGCAATGGCGGAACGTGGATTCCACTCTCATAGGTATTTTGGTGTGAGGGCACCCTTACAAGTAAAAGTCCAGAATTCAACATTTACTTGAGTAAAAGTACAAAAGTATTAGCATCAAAATGTACATAAAGTACTCATTGTGCACAATGTCCCACTTTGTACCCGAGACCTTATACTTTCGATCATGACCCACACTTCATGACCATAGGTGAGAGTAGAAACGAAGATTGCTCGGATGCAACCAAACCCACGCATTGTTCCCATCGAACCACATGGAGCGGTGGAAAGCTTTGTTAATTAAAATGCTGATCTACAGGCCCACAGATCAGCTATTTTCATCGAAGAGATTTAGACAACTCGGACAAGATCAGGGCCCTTGGTGTTTAACGAAGGAACAAAGGGCAGACCAAGTTGAGAGAGCCAAAGGTGAAGTTTACTAAGTGTTGAGGGTTTAAGTGTTTTAACATTAACACGAGTCCAAATGACCCGAGACCGATTCTACAAATGCCTTCTAAATCACTAGTTCTCACACTTCTTTTTAATCAAAGAATTTCCAAAATGTTCAAATATAGTAGGCTAGATGTGCAAGTGACTGCACTGTGAGCTTGTATATCTGCTATATTTTGCCAAATCACGCAAAGCGGTACACAGTATGTCTAGAGTCATGTCATCAACATGGATCTGTCCCATTTAGCGCCAGCATCAGGCCGATTTTTTCAAACACATTTTTGGACACTGCTCCTACAGATTTTGGCCTAAAATCACGCAAAGCGGTACACAGTATCTCTACAGTCATGTCATCAACATGGATCTGTCCCATTTCCCATATTCCCTCCTGATTGTCTACGGTTGCCTTCTGAAGTTTGTGTATGCGACGTGATGGTCGCTTATCTCCCGATTAGGGAGTCTTACTGGTATATCTGCTATATTTGAATAACGAAAAAATCTAAAATGACTGTGTCACAGAAGCTTTCCCCGTTTTAATGGGCTACTAGAAAAGGCAATGTGTGATTTACACAATTTTAATAACACTTATTTGTGCTGTCAAACAAGTCAGCTATCCATGAACTCTATGAAAAAGTTTAATCTGCAACATAGTTGTATGCAACATGTAGTGGTGGGGGTCCATGCTTCATCTCTCTCTCAGATAAGGGGTCCCTGGCCAGAAAAAAAAAAAAAATATATATTTTTTGCTATACTGACTTTGATGTCATAGTAATTTATTAGCACAGTATATGGCTTTTTAAAACCACAATGTGTCGTCGTTTTATGGTATGTGAATATGAATCAGCCACAACTTCCAACCGACCACGGGAAGATTTATCTCCCCGACGATGCAATTTAATTGAACCTATGTCCTGTACAAACCGCTGTGATTAACTTTAATTTTGCACTCTTAAGACAATTGGCGGAGCTTGGCGACGGGTTTCCTTTAAATGGAGGAGGTCCCAGGGGGGCCGAACGTTCATGAATATGTTTTATTTTAATTAACCTTTCTCCGTCGCCTGTCCTTCAGCATGTCATGTCTTACACAACCAGCAGTCCTTCAAGTCCTGCTCATTTATAAATCTCCTCCACTACTGTAGCCTATACCGATCATGGTTCTCAAAGAGGGGTCCAGGGGGACTCGCTGGGGTCCTTCGACCGCTGGGGTGTCCGAACCACTTTTTCCATTTTTACAAATGGAAAAGAGCAGATATACAAGCTCACAGCATGCCGCGGTTTGAGCTTGTACTAAATCAGCTATTTAAAAAATAAATAATAATAATAATATGGAATATATGTAATTCTTTAACACAAATCTTCTCTTCTGGGGGCAAAATCTTTTCAGTTGGGGGTCCGTGGCCACATACATATTCATTTGGGGGTCCTTGGGATTTGAGATCCACTGACCGATACCTCCTGCCTCCTTCTTTTGCAGTGTGTTCCTGTCTGCCTGACCGAAACAGTTTTGAGATAGCTTTACTACGCTAAAGTATGACATACATTGCCAAACATATAACTCTATTTCATTCTGTGACTATTCGAAAATGTGCAGATCTACAAGTGCACACTGTGTCACATCATGTGGCACATTGTGAGCTCGTTGCATAGATCTGCTTCCTTTGGAATGATTTTGACGAACTTTGAAAACCTTGAAAAGCGTGAAATGGGGACATTCTGCATAATGAGGGCTTTTACTTCTGGTAATCGATATCGTCTCCGTCGGGTGGAAACCTCGTATGTCCAAAACTGTTACCTTTCAGGATTCAAATTCAAAAGCATCCAAAAAATAGCGTATCTACAAGCTCAAAACGCGCCGCTTCGCACCTCATTTCGAGCTTGTAGATCTGATACACTACAATACATTTGTCGCTTTTGTGTGACTTTGTAAATACGATCAAGTAGGCTGTTGGTTTACGGGCGGAATATTCTTTTAGAATATGGAGATAGGAGGTTTCTGCTCCGCTGCGTGGAGGTACTCTGGGTGAATAGTTTTATTTTCATTTACCTTCTAGTGTGGCTTGTCCTTCAGCGCTGTAATGTCTCTAAAACCATCAGTCCTTCTCATTCTAATTCTCCTCCACCCCTTTCCTTTCTTCGCCCATTGCAGTGTCCCTTAACCCTGCAAGGCCCGAATTAATTTCTACTGGCCCAAAAAAATCAAAAAAAAATCAGATGGTGTTGTAGCAGTCCTAATCACAGGAAAATGTAATGTAAAAAAATTAATAATGTTTTTGTAAGGTTTTATAGCCATAAATCATAAATCATGCTCTAATTTGCATTTTGGGGATATTTTTCACAATATTAACATAATATGTTAATATTGTGAAAAATATCCCCAAAATCCCCAGAACATGTACATATTATGTACATGTTCTAGACATTCTAATGATCACGAAAAACAATATTACAGGCATTTTACTTGTGTTTTAGTGAGGAATAGCTTCAATTAAAAAGTGAGATGTTGTTCGTCCAGACGCTGTAATTTCAACTTCTCTAGGATGTGAATGTCAGTCTCTGTGGGGGGTATTTATATGCAAATATCGTGGCCAATGGCATTGTAATACTAAACAATAGGATTTAATGGTGATGTTAATGTGAAAAAAAGAACAGGAAAACTAATTATAACATTTTTTTTAAAATGATTTAAAAAACGTTGCCAAAAAGCAACGCTGGGCCTTGCAGGGTTAATTCCTGCCTGACTCTGTCTTTCACAGCGGTGTGTGGAAAATAACTAAGTACGTGTGTGTGTTGTTCAAGTATACTGTGTACTCAAGTACGATTTTGAGGTACTTTCACTTCAGTCGAGTGTGTCCATTTGTCCAGTGGCTTTATACGGTGCTTCTACTCCACTACATCTCAGAGGCAAATGTAATTTTTTACTCCGCTACAATTACTTGAATACTTTAGTTACTTTTCAGATTAGTTTATTAGAAAACATAGAAAACCGTTTACATCTCATACCTATTTAGAACTTTTGAATTGGGACGTTCTGGATAATGCATATTACTTTGGTACTGCAGGCTAGAAGTATATATTTTTAATGCCAATACTTTTTGTGCTTCTACTCAAGTAAGATTTTTTTTAATTGACTTGTAACGTATGTAAAATATGTCCAAAACTGTTAACTTTTCAGGATCATAAATAGAAAAAGTAGCAGATCTACAAGCTCAAGCGCTCCGAGCATGCAGATCTGTTATTTTTGACGATGTTGTATGATCAATAGGGTGTTAATTTACGAAAAAATACAACATTATTGCGACCGTCAGGGAGCAATTTACTACCAGTAAGACTCCCTAATCGGGAGATAAGCGACCGTTGGTCGCTTATCTCCACAAATAGGCCAAAAGTTTGTTTTACCAATTATCAAGACATACGGGCAGTTGACAGTTTGCCATGGTTACTCATTGAAGTTGAATCTCCATATATGGAGACAGGGCCGGATCTCCCCATAGGCAAGGGGGGGCATTGCCCCCCTAAATGCCCTGTCTGCCCCACCAAACAAGATGGCATGAAAAAATAAAAAAAAAAATATATATTTTTTTTAATTTTTTTTAAAATATTATGCTACAGCTGTCGCACCACCAAAACCAACACCATTTCATTATATATACATTTTAAAAACTCCGATCGCCAATGCCATCTCTCTCCCTCTCTGCACCTCAAAATAAGTAAAACAAATAATAATGTTCCAGCCAGGCCAGCAGCTCCGCCCCCGATATGCGTTGAATGCGTAGGAGGGAACAGCAGTCAGTCTCGTCTCGACAGACAAGTACACGCACCACTTCTGGTTGCCAACTAACTTCAGTTTTGTCCAGCGCATTAAGGAACTAATCGAGAGAAGGAACATTTTGTTTTTTAGTTGTGCTTGCAGCTTGTTTCACTTTAACTTCTGTTCTCTTTCTCTGGCTCTTTCGGTCAATATGCGTCGATTTCTGGTTTCTAAACCTCGCGACGCGAGTAGCACTGCTGCTACGGCTCCAGTCAGTCCAGAGGCAGGCTCCGAGCCGTCGTCGACTCGGGGTACAGCTGCTCCTCAACCCGACCCAAACCCTAACCCCCAATTGAGTTCCACAAGCACGGCAACAAGCTGAAAGCGTCGCCGTTCGCAACGCAGCAGCGGCCGCCGATAACAGCACACAGGGAGCAGGAGGTAGAGCTGCTGCTCCTCGACCCGACCCAAACCCTAACCCCCAATTGAGTTCCACAAGCACGGCAACACAAGCTGAAAGCGTCGCCGTTCGCAACGCAGCAGCGGCCGCCGATAGCAGCACGCAGGGAGGTAGACCTGCTGCTCCTCGACCCGATCCATTGAGTTCCACAACCACCGCAACACAGCCTGAAAGCTTCGCCGTACACGACACAGCAGTGGCTGGAATATTCAGTGAAGCTAGATGCGTGCTTTTGTTTTCCTTGTCGCAAATTTGGAGGAAATAATGACAATGTCATTGTCATATCAGTCTGTCTGTCTGTCTGTCTGTCTGTCTGTCTGTCTGTCTGTCTGTCTGTCTGTCTGTCTGTCTGTCTATCTATCTATCTAGTGTCATCTCAGTGTCTCAATCTATCCAGTATCATATCTATCATCCATCTAGTCTCATATCAGTGTATCAATCTATCCAGTATCATATCTATCATCCATCTAGTCTCATATCAGTGTATCAATCTATCCAGTATCATATCTATCATCCATCTAGTCTCATATCAGTGTATCAATCTATCCAGTATCATATCTATCATCCATCTAGTGTCATATCAGTGTATCAATCTATCCAGTATCATATTTATCATCCATCTAGTGTCATATCAGTGTATCAATCTATCCATCATATTTATCATCCATCTAGTGTCATATCAGTGTATCAATCTATCCAGTATCATATTTATCATCCATCTAGTGTCATATCAGTGTATCAATCTATCCATTCTGTATCATATTTATCATCCATCTAGTGTCATATCAGTGTATCAATCTATCCATCCAGTATCATATCTATCATCTATCAAGTGTCATATCAGTGTATCAATCTATATCTATATCAGTTTATAGTATCATTTGCATTCATCTTTGTCTGTCTTTTGTCTATCACATTATTTATCATTTCTTTAACCTTTTGTTGTTTTTTTGTGTGTTTTTTTTACTTTTTTGTGTATTTTATTTCTTAAGTTCTGTGACTTGTACTGTACACAGCATGGTGTGTCATTGGTATAAGTGTGCCAAAATGCATAGGTTTTTATGCATTTCTGGCGTTATGCCCCCCTGGCATTTCCTCTCGCCCCACCTACTACTAGAGCTTACATCCGGCCCTGTATGGAGACATAAGTTGCTCATACCATAGCAACCATGTTTTTTACAGGGCCTGGGATTGATGACATCAGAAATCTCCATATATGGGCATGAAAGGGATTTTGTTTCTGGAAATATGTCTGTGGGGTGCCACATTTGGAATAAAACACTTACATCACACATCTGGATATCCATACAGCCCATCTAGTTTGCCTGTGTCCATTTATGCCCATATATCTGATGACATTGGGACAATGATCTCCATATATGGGCATAAAACTTATGTTAATTAGTAAAGCCTGGGGATCTCCATATATGGGCATGAGGGGTACCCTAAAAGGTCATCATCTGGGAATAGCAAATATAGTTATCCTAGAAAGTGAAAATCTTACATCAAAGGCCATAACTACCTACCTACCACCATACTGCATTCCTCATTAAACTACCTACCAGTAAGATGCCTATAGGGAGAAAAGCAAAGGGCGAGGTTGCACCATTTCTTGGTCTTCTGGCCAGTGATGTATATCGGACCATTTAACCATATATGGAGACATCTGGTACCCAAAGATATTCACAGATATGGGCTTAATATTGATGACATAAGGGATCTCCATATATGGGCGTAAAAGGGATTTGGTTCCCCTGGCATCACAGGGATCTCCATATATGGGCATAAAATGGATTTGGTTACCCTGGCAACACGGGGATCTCCATATCTCCATATATGGGCATAAAAGGGATTTGGTTCCCCTGACATTACAGTGATGTCAGTGGCTGGTTCTACAGAGGGGATCTCCATTTATGGGCATAAAAGGGAATGTATGTATGATGATGTCAGATATCATAGACGTCATAGGACTTTCACATAACGAATAACTGAGTAAGCATGTAAACCCGTAAAATCTATATTTGGGCATGGCTGATTTATGACCTCATCATGATGACACGAGCAAACACAGCTGAATTGTATAAATGATCAGTGCAGAAACCAACAGAAGTATTTGACCAAGACTCTTCGATTTAAACATCAACAAAGGTGTGACGTTTGTTGATGGTCACAAAGGTGTGACGGACGGACGGACGGACGGCCGGTGGAGGTTTTCATAGTTGCGACCGTCAGGGAGCAGTTTACTACCAGTAAGACTCCCTAATCGGGAGATAAGCGACCGTTGGTCGCTTATCTCCTGTCACACTGCTGACATCAGTATGACATCACACCGTACACAAATGACCCTTATATAAGACCGGCATTATCTACCGACAGATTAGTAACAAGATGTCAAAATCATTGAAGGTTTACCCTACTAACCAACTGTTTACCATAGCAACCATGTTTTTTACCTTAGCAACCAACTGTTTACCCTAGCAACCAACTTTTTACCACAGCAACCATGTTTTTTTTACCCTAGCAACCAACTGTTTACCCTAGCAACCAATTGTTTACCATAGCAACCATGTTTTCTTACCCTAGCAACCAACTGTTTACCCTAGCAACCAACTGTTTACCATAGCAACCATGTTTTTTACAGGGCCTGGGATTGATGACATCAGAAATCTCCATATATGGGCATGAAAGGGATTTTGTTTCTGGAAATATGTCTGTGGGGTGCCACATTTGGAATAAAACACTTACATCACACATCTGGATATCCATACAGCCCATCTAGTTTGCCTGTGTCCATTTATGCCCATATATCTGATGACATTGGGACAATGATCTCCATATATGGGCATAAAACTTATGTTAATTAGTAAAGCCTGGGGATCTCCATATATGGTCATGAGGGGTACCCTAAAAGGGCATCATCTGGGAATAGCAAATATAGTTATCCTAGAAAGTGAAAATCTTACATCAAAGGCCATAACTACCTACCTACCACCATACTGCATTCCTCATTACACTACCTACCAGTAAGATGCCTATAAGGGAGAAAAGCAAAGGGCGAGGTTGCACCATTTCTTGGTCTTCTGGCCAGTGATGTATATCGGACCATTTAACCATATATGGAGACATCTGGTACCCAAAGATATTCACAGATATGGGCTTAATATTGATGACATAAGGGATCTCCATATATGGGCGTAAAAGGGATTTGGTTCCCCTGGCATCACAGGGATCTCCATATATGGGCATAAAATGGATTTGGTTACCCTGGCAACACGGGGATCTCCATATCTCCATATATGGGCATAAAAGGGATTTGGTTCCCCTGGCATCACAGGGATCTCCATATATGGGCATAAAAGGGATTTGGTTCCCCTGACATTACAGTGATGTCAGTGGCTGGTTCTACAGAGGGGATCTCCATTTATGGGCATAAAAGGGAATGTATGTATGATGATGTCAGATATCATAGACGTCATAGGACTTTCACATAACGAATAACTGAGTAAGCATGTAAAGCCGTAAAATCTATATTTGGGCATGGCTGATTTATGACCTCATCATGATGACACGAGCAAACACAGCTGAATTGTATAAATGATCAGTGCAGAAACCAACAGAAGTATTTGACCAAGACTCTTCGATTTAAACATCAACAAAGGTGTGACGTTTGTTGATGGTCACGTGTGACGTGTGACGGACGGACGGACGGACGGACGGCCGGTGGAGGTTTTCATAGTAAACTGCTCCCTGACGGTCGCAATGAAAACCTCCACCGGCCGTCCGTCCGTCCGTCCGTCCGTCCGTCCGTCACGTTTTGTGACCATCAACAAACGTCACACCTTTATTGATGTTTAAATCGAAGAGTCTTGGTCAAATACTTCTGTTGGTTTCTGCACTGATCATTTATACAATTCAGCTGTGTTTGCTCGTGTCATCATGATGAGGTCATAAATCAGCCATGCCCAAATATAGATTTTACGGGTTTACATGCTTACTCAGTTATTCGTTATGTGAAAGTCCTATGACGTCTATGATATCTGACATCATCATACATACATTCCCTTTTATGCCCATAAATGGAGATCCCCTCTGTAGAACCAGCCACTGACATCACTGTAATGTCAGGGGAACCAAATCCCTTTTATGCCCATATATGGAGATCCCTGTGATGCCTGGGGAACCAAATCCGTTTTATGCCCATATATGGAGATATGGAGATCCCCGTGTTGCCAGGGTAACCAAATCCATTTTATGCCCATATATGGAGATCCCTGTGATGCCAGGGGAACCAAATCCCTTTTACGCCCATATATGGAGATCCCTTATGTCATCAATATTAAGCCCATATCTGTGAATATCTTTGGGTACCAGATGTCTCCATATATGGTTAAATGGTCCGATATACATCACTGGCCAGAAGACCAAGAAATGGTGCAACCTCGCCCTTTGCTTTTCTCCCTTAGGCATCTTACTGGTAGGTAGTTTAATGAGGAATGCAGTATGGTGGTAGGTAGGTAGTTATGGCCTTTGATGTAAGATTTTCACTTTCTAGGATAACTATATTTGCTATTCCCAGATGATGCCCTTTTAGGGTACCCCTCATGCCCATATATGGAGATCCCCAGGCTTTACTAATTAACATAAGTTTTATGCCCATATATGGAGATCATTGTCCCAATGTCATCAGATATATGGGCATAAATGGACACAGGCAAACTAGATGGGCTGTATGGATATCCAGATGTGTGATGTAAGTGTTTTATTCCAAATGTGGCACCCCACAGACATATTTCCAGAAACAAAATCCCTTTCATGCCCATATATGGAGATTTCTGATGTCATCAATCCCAGGCCCTGTAAAAAACATGGTTGCTATGGTAAACAGTTGGTTGCTAGGGTAAACAGTTGGTTGCTAGGGTAAGAAAACATGGTTGCTATGGTAAACAATTGGTTGCTAGGGTAAACAGTTGGTTGCTAGGGTAAAAAAAACATGGTTGCTGTGGTAAAAAGTTGGTTGCTAGGGTAAACAGTTGGTTGCTAAGGTAAAAAACATGGTTGCTATGGTAAACAGTTGGTTAGTAGGGTAAACCTTCAATGATTTATTTTTGACATCTTGTTACTAATCTGTCGGTAGATAATGCCGGTCTTATATAAGGGTCATTTGTGTACGGTGTGATGTCATACTGATGTCAGCAGTGTGACAGGAGATAAGCGACCAACGGTCGCTTATCTCCCGATTAGGGAGTCTTACTGGTAAACTGCTCCCTGACGGTCGCAATGAAAACCTCCACCGGCCGTCCGTCCGTCCGTCCGTCCGTCCGTCCGTCCGTCCGTCCGTCCGTCCGTCACACGTCACACGTGACCATCAACAAACGTCACACCTTTGTTGATGTTTAAATCGAAGAGTCTTGGTCAAATACTTCTGTTGGTTTCTGCACTGATCATTTATACAATTCAGCTGTGTTTGCTCGTGTCATCATGATGAGGTCATAAATCAGCCATGCCCAAATATAGATTTTACGGGTTTACATGCTTACTCAGTTATTCGTTATGTGAAAGTCCTATGACGTCTATGATATCTGACATCATCATACATACATTCCCTTTTATGCCCATAAATGGAGATCCCCTCTGTAGAACCAGCCACTGACATCACTGTAATGTCAGGGGAACCAAATCCCTTTTATGCCCATATATGGAGATCCCTGTGATGCCAGGGGAACCAAATCCCTTTTATGCCCATATATGGAGATATGGAGATCCCCGTGTTGCCAGGGTAACCAAATCCATTTTATGCCCATATATGGAGATCCCTGTGATGCCAGGGGAACCAAATCCCTTTTACGCCCATATATGGAGATCCCTTATGTCATCAATATTAAGCCCATATCTGTGAATATCTTTGGGTACCAGATGTCTCCATATATGGTTAAATGGTCCGATATACATCACTGGCCAGAAGACCAAGAAATGGTGCAACCTCGCCCTTTGCTTTTCTCCCTTAGGCATCTTACTGGTAGGTAGTTTAATGAGGAATGCAGTATGGTGGTAGGTAGGTAGTTATGGCCTTTGATGTAAGATTTTCACTTTCTAGGATAACTATATTTGCTATTCCCAGATGATGCCCTTTTAGGGTACCCCTCATGCCCATATATGGAGATCCCCAGGCTTTACTAATTAACATAAGTTTTATGCCCATATATGGAGATCATTGTCCCAATGTCATCAGATATATGGGCATAAATGGACACAGGCAAACTAGATGGGCTGTATGGATATCCAGATGTGTGATGTAAGTGTTTTATTCCAAATGTGGCACCCCACAGACATATTTCCAGAAACAAAATCCCTTTCATGCCCATATATGGAGATTTCTGATGTCATCAATCCCAGGCCCTGTAAAAAACATGGTTGCTATGGTAAACAGTTGGTTGCTAGGGTAAACAGTTGGTTGCTAGGGTAAGAAAACATGGTTGCTATGGTAAACAATTGGTTGCTAGGGTAAACAGTTGGTTGCTAGGGTAAAAAAAACATGGTTGCTGTGGTAAAAAGTTGGTTGCTAGGGTAAACAGTTGGTTGCTATGGTAAACAGTTGGTTAGTAGGGTAAACCTTCAATGATTTTGACATCTTGTTACTAATCTGTCGGTAGATAATGCCGGTCTTATATAAGGGTCATTTGTGTACGGTGTGATGTCATACTGATGTCAGCAGTGTGACAGGAGATAAGCGACCAACGGTCGCTTATCTCCCGATTAGGGAGTCTTACTGGTAGTATATGGAGATACAAGGGGCGGCATACTGTAGCTCAGGGGTAGAGAAACCGTTATTAGAGCACGAAAGGTTCCCAGTTCGAATCCGGGCTCCCCCTGAGTTAATGTCGAAGGGTCCTTGAGCAAGACTCTGAACCCCTAGTTGCTCCCGGTGAGCAGGTTGGTGCCTTACATGGTTTCCTCCGCCACCGGTGTATGAATGTGTGCGTGAATGGGTGAATGTAATGCACAATCTATGTAAAGCGCCTTGGATAAAAGCGCTATATAAATGCACCATTTCCCATTTCCCATATTGCTACTTGAGTACTCAGAGTACTTCCTCCACAGCACCGCATGCTCCTCTCTCCTTCTCCTGACTGATTTATACATTAGTCGCAGGCCGGGGTTGAGCACCGTCAATAGCCAAATCCATGCCAATCAATGCTTGTAGATCTGCTATCTTTGGTGCAGCACGACACACCGACACACACTAAATATAAATCAGCCATCACGCCTATCCCACCGAAAATACCCACCTGCACACACACGCACGCACACGCACGCACGCACACGCACACACACACACACACACACACACACACACACACACACACACACACACACACACACACACACACACACACACACACACACACACACACACAAACACACACACACACACACCACTCTGTCTATCACGCTCTCTCTCTCTCTCTCCCCCCCTCTCCTCCTCTCCTCTCCGGTCTCATCTATTCTCTCAGGGTTTCCCTCGTTAGAGCTTCCTGCAAATAAATTATACATTTGACACAATCTATTCACAGTGTGCTGTAAGGCAGGCCCACCAGCACACTGTGCTGCACGCTGCCAAAGGAAGGACTAGACTCTGAAGTACGGATAGCGCTATACAGTGTACATCAATGGCATACAACATTGCTTCTCAAACCTTCTCACGTCAAGGACCCCCAAAAATGACCGGCTGGCTGCCTTTGTTTAGTGGTCAGATGGGTGGGCCGCGTGCCTTTTCATGTTTATTTGTGTCCGGCTTTGATGAAATGGAACTAACTTTAAGTTCCTATTCATCAGTATAACAGTGAAAACTTTTTTTTTCAAAATTGTAAAGAAAAAAGTACAAAACATATTATACAGTATATATAATATTTAAAAAATGTAAACATTATTTTTGAATAATTTCGTCATTAAAAATCAGAGTGTGAGTGTGGAAGACATTAAGACCTCGAATCTACAAAATGTTTTCCAAATCCTGACAGTTTTCTGAAAAACCTATGTTGCTACTCGTTGTTGTCGGGTGGACATAAAAGGTGAATGTCTAAAACCATTCTTTTTGTGTTAAAAATGTGTTAAAACTAGAAGCTCGGCCGCCTGCTCGGCTTCAATTAGTAGTCATGATAGTGAAAATAGCCGATCTACCAGCACCACAACGCCTCGCACCGCGAGGCGTTGTGGTGCTGGTAGATCTGCTATTTTCACTAGTCTTGGGCGGCAGTCTTAGAAGCAGGGCTTTACTTTACGTAGAAACATACGCATTTGAAACTTGGAGGTACAAGGTTTCTGCCCGACATAACAGTGACGTACTGTATATCAGTGGTTTCTCAAACTTTTTCATATCAATGACCCCAATCTCAAAATATGTTGTTAGGAACCCCCAGAAGCAGAGATTTAGCTATTTTCTAATAGCCAATGTGTAACATAATGAAAAGTGGTTTACATGACCACTGTCATCCATAGGGATAGCAAAATGACACACTGTAGATGCTTTCCCGCTTTTAATGGCTTAAAATGATCGCCTAATAATCGTCCCCTCAGGGATGTTCATCTTCACAGTCTGTTCCAACAGGAACACACATAACCATACAACATGAACATAACACCAAGACAATACATGAAGTCCTCAGTATAACACAGAACCATCATATCAGAGAGGCACTTTGTTTAGTGCAGCAATGACTGAAGGGACAAAACCCCTACTAAAACAAACTTTTTCCCATTTCAAAGTCCTGTATCTCCGTCCACATGACATGAAGCGTCTGGAGTGATTGTTTGAAGACTCAAGAGTGACGATGTGTAATAAGCTTCCCACTACAAGACTTTGACAAGATTTTGGAAAGCTTGTTCAAATACTACCATCTCACACTATAAGATTTTAAAAATACTTTTCAAAGACTTTTTTTCAAAGGTTCCAGTCTTTAGATGTGAGATGCCTCTAAATATTTTGACTTGCAAGAATATCAAATCTGTTTGAAATCATTTGAAAAGTCAGCAGGTGAAATGCCAGCTTAAGGGATGATCAGTGTAATTTGCTGTTGTGAGTGCTAAATGTGTGATGGCTTTGTTGTTCATATCAGAAAGGGTGGATGTGGGAAGTCTGATGATCTTATAGAGGCAATACGGGTAATACTGAAAAGTTAGTTTTTGTTTGACATGGACAATATAGTGAAAAAACAAACAAACATGGGGAACAATGTACAACAAAACAGGTTGGATAATGCTTCTGTACAGTAGTAACAGAAGGTGAGGAGGAGAAGACCTAGACCTTTTGTACTGTACCCTGCAAGCCAAATGACGTCATGATGATGTTATGATAACGTCCTCCGGTGACTCCGGTGACGTTCAGAACTCGGCCAGATCGCAACCCATATGGGGATGATCTTGACGTCATTACCAGGACGTCATATGGACATAGGATTATTGTTATTGTTTGTAATGTTAGTTGAAATATGAGCATTATATTCTGGGACATATCTGACTAGTTATGATATTTACCCGGCCTCGATCAGACCCTCTCTGATTAATCCAGGACGTCCGTTTTTGTGGTCAGGATTTATGTTGGTTGAAATCAGGTGATATTCTAGGCCAGATCTGACTAGTCATGGTTTGACTTGATCTGGCCCCAATCGAGACGTCACTGATTGGTCCAGGTCCTGACCGTGCTTGCTGGGTACATCTGCTATTTTTGAACATTTTCTGAAAACTCTTGGAAATGTGAGAACTACTGGTTGAGAAGGCCTCAGTTGTTAATTGGTTAAGTGCATGCAGTTACTTGAGCAATTGTAGTCAGTTGTTTACCGCCACGTGCATGGTAGGGCATTCACGAATAGTGATTTTTAGTATTCTAATTATTCGACCTCAAAGTATTCAAATAGTCGAATATTCGACAGGACTGGCCAAAATGTCAAATATTAAGTCAGCAAGAGGCGAACATTGTGAAAATAGCCGATCTGCTATTTTCACAATATTTGTCTGCGGAACCGAGTCACATTAAATGTAATACCTACAATTCCAAGTGCTTGTCAGGGTGGGGGTCCCCAGTTCAAATTATGTTTATTTTGGGGATCACGGCCTAAAAAGGTTTGAGAACCCCTGGTATAGAGCATTAACAAATGCATCCAGGGGCATTGATAAACTCATTCTTATGACTTCCTATCTAGCCAGGCTTTATAAACTATATCTTTTTTTAAATAGGAAACAATTACAAAATAAAAATAAGCGAATATTCGACTTCGGTGAACAACGTTGAATAGTGACTTTGATATTCGAATGTTCGAATATTCGAATATTTGGTGAATGCCCTAGTGCACGGTGAACGCTGCATCGTGCACGCTGCACGTGCACGTGCACGGGGGCTGATCGTGAGAAACATCCTCCTTCGACAGCAGCTTTTCTTTTCCAGGCAGGAACATCTTCTTTTCTGCAGTCACACTGATCTTTATCACTCAGGTTTTCATCGCTGTCGTCGGGCAGAAAACCTTGTATCTTCTCCATATTTCAATAAATGTTTTATTTCCCCCATAAATGAATGGCCTACTTTGTCATATCACAGTGTCACTGTGACCGCTGCATTTCCACTTCCTGAACAGTAACAGTTATGGACATACAAGCTTTACTGAACATTAATGGTTGTAGACTTACAAGCTCTAATATTGGGCTCTATTTTGATTGTCTTATTGCGACCGTAGGTCGCATTTACTACCAAAACCTCCACAGGCTGTCCGTGAGTGAGTCAGTCTGTCAGTCACACGTCACACCACAGGCTGTCCGTGAGTGAGTCAGTCCGTCAGTCACACGTCACACTCTTGCCCTGCTCATATCTCCGCAACCGTTGCCCCGATCCATGCCAGATTTTGCACACACACTCCTTACCTGCCAAACTACAACCTCCAAGGACCCCCGGAGCTCCAGGGACCCCCAGGTCCCTGGGGGACCCCCAGATGTAAAAAATGACCAAATGTGCTAAACTGACCAAATGACCACCCCAACGGGGCTGCTCACGGGGAATTCCCGGGGACCACCGACTCCTGGTGCTCCAGAACGGATGCAAAAGTGGTGGCGCCCCCAGTGGAGGACCCCCTACACTGCAGCTCACATAAAATGCCGTAACTCCGGCTAGGAGCGACCGGGACAGCCGGGGCCGGTACCTATTCGTCCGCCTTGGCGGCGCGGAGACCCCACCCCTCATTTCTCACATGGCCCTCTTCTAGCGCCACCATGAGGCCCATTCTTGCAAAACACATTTTTGGACACTGCTCCTAAAATGTTTGCCCTAAAATCACGCAAATCGGTACACAGTATGTCTACACTCATCCCATCAACATGAATCTCTCCCATATAGCGCCACCTCCAGGCCGATTTTTAAAAACACATTTTTGGACACTGCTCCTACAGATTTTGCCCTAAAATCACGAAAATCACTACACAGTATGTCTACACTCATGTCATCAACATGGATCAGGAAGATTTAGGAAAAACACATTTTTTCCCTATTTGTGGAGATAAGTGACCTACGGTCGCTTATCTCCCGATTAGGGAGTCTTACTGGTAAGTACTGTACCAGCTCTTATGCCTTAAAGGTGATACACCATGAAATTTCACTTTTCCTATTTTAAAACCTTTTTTTGGGGTCCCACTAGCACCTTCTATCCTCACAAAGTCCCATTTCTGACCGTTGTGTCTTTCTCTGGTTTTGAGAAGGCGAAGGTTAAAAGTATCCCACGGGTTCTCAAAACAGGCTATGCAGATTTGCTGCCGATTGTGACATCATCTGCCGATTGTGACGTCATCATCAAAACAAGGGAACCCTTCCCTTTTTTTTCCAAAAAGATTTTTTTTGGGGGGGGGGGGGGGGGTTCAGGCCAAAGGTGGTACTGCAGCTGAAATGCTCTGAGAGCCATTCAAAAATGAGAGAGGCTCTCTATTCAGGAGTGGTAATTTAGCCTCAAAGCTTTTGAAAAACGTTTTTGGGACATAAACAATATGACATAAATACTTTTTAAATGCATGGTGTATCACCTTTAAAGGCCTGTCCATTCTGTCTCCGACCACCAAACCTTTCGTCGGAAAAGGTCCGGGGTTCAACTACAAAATGACGTCACTCGCATCTTCTGAAAAGCATTACCCCGAATTAGAGTTCGGAAAGCTGCACGTCGGAAAGTCGGAACTCTCCAACGAAAGGTTTGGTATAGCCGGAGACAGTATGGACAGGACTTTTAATTAAGGCATAAGAGCTGGTACTTAAGACAATCAAAATAAAGCCTACCGTATAAGCTTTCCTGAACAGTAATGGTGGAGATAGAAGGTTTCCTGAACAGTAATGGTGGAGATAGAAGGTTTCCTGAACAGTAATGGTGGAGATAGAAGCTTTCCTGAACAGTAATGGTGGAGATAGAAGGTTTCCTGAACAGTAAATGTGTCAGTGGACATACAAGGTTTCCAGCCTCACAGCAAGGTTTTGTTAAAATGTGCCAACGCTGCATGTTGAGCTGTCAGCTGGTAGCTGTACTTCAATAAATATGGATATTTACATAGTGGAGAATGAGTGTGTGTGTGTGTGTGTGTGTGGGTGTGTGTGTGTGTGTGTGTGTGTGTGTGTGTGTGTGTGGGTGCGTGCGTGCGTGCGTGCGTGCGTGCGTGCGTGCGAGCGTGGTCGCTGTGTACGTGCATGTGTGTGTGTGTGTGTGTGTGTGTGTGTGTGTGTGTGTGTACTATACTTATGTATAGTAGAATTTAAGAAACAGACATTGTGAGGACACTTTTCCTTGTCCTCAGTGGAGAAATTATCGTTTTATGATTGATTAAGGAATGTATTTGACGTTTGCATAGGAAAAGGTATACAGTTTCATGACAGTACAGTTCACTGGTACAAGGTCAACTAAAAGGATACACCCAAGAAAGCACATGGTATACAGTATAGTACTGTACACTGTACAGGGGTGTTGGCATTAAGGTCTCAGCGGTACTTGGCCTATCGGGCAAGTACAGGTCATGTTCTACTTGCCCAAAGGTCATGCCCACTTGCCTGAAAAGTAAATAGTCCATTATAAAATGATAGGTAAAATGTGCACTAGTAGAACGAATCAATGTTATCCACTCGATAATTGCAGAGTGAAAACCAGAATGAGTGCAACTCCTAGTTGTAAAAAGGTAGCATTGTTTTTTTGTTTTTAAGATTTGTTTTGGGGCTTTTATGCCTTTATTGATAGGACAGTTAGACTGACAGGAAACGGGGAGAGCGTTGGGGAGTGACACGCAGCAAAGGTCGTCGGGATCGGGACTCAAACCCACGACATACTGTCATGCATCAGAGCCTGTGTGGTATATGCGCCTGGACCGCTAGGCCAGCGGGCACCCCAGGTAGCATTGTTCTTCATAAATACAGTATCCAGTGGAGACGGAACGCTGTTGCAACCCGAAAACAAACCGACTGAACCTTTTATTGACTTGCCAAGGCCGGTCAGGCAACCCATGGCATGCATGCATGCATGCGTGCGTGCGTGCGTGCGTGCGTGCGTGCGTGCGTGCGTGCGTGCGTGCGTGTGTGTGTGTGTGTGTGTGTGTATTATGTGTGCGTGTGCGTCTGTGTGCATGTGTGTGTGTGCAGTACCTTTTCTCAAACACACAAATGGAATGTTGAGAAGCGCTCCCGCATGTTTGCCCATATACTGTATTTGTAAGAGTCAGTGAGATTAGTTCAGCTGTCATAACCCTTCCCTTGCCATGCTGAGCCTGTACAGGTCTATTTTCAAATGGTGCATTTTATGTAGCACCATTGCCAGACTGATAACATGGATTCACTCACAGGTGATTGGCCCGGTCATTTTCTGATTTTTATTTTATTTTTATTTTTTTAAGCTCAAGCTGCTATTTTTGAAAAATCGTGAACATTTGTGCGAGTCTTTTTGGCCCGATTCTATAAATGTCTTCTAAATCCTTCTTCTAAATCAGTGGTTCTCAAACTTTTTCATGTCAAGGACCCCCCAAATTACACGCATTTGGCCGCAGACCCCCGATCTCAAAATATGTTGTTCCAGGGACCACCCAGGAGCAAATAGTTGAGTTACAAATGTTCGCTTTTAAAAACCATTTTTCAAAAATATCAGATGTACAAGCTCGCAGCGCGGCACTCGGTGCCGCGCTGTGAGCTTGTAGATCTGATATTTTTTCAATAGTTAAATCATTAAATAATTCTAGGCCTACATTAAGGAGTGACATGCAGTAGAATTGGGGTAGAGTTGGACAGAGTTCTCATAGCTGTGGTCTCAGTGTCGCAGGGCATCCATCCATATCCCTCATCCATCCATGGTGTCTCTCTCTCTCTCTGCATGGCACACGGTGTTCTGCATGCATGCAGCAGAGACACTGATCCTGCCAAGAGGTTCCCAGGGCACCATGCAGGCCACCGCCCCATTTACAGGTCTGATGCCACAGTACACGACCCGCTCTGCTGTGCCAGCCTGAGCCCAGACCCATGCCAGGCTGCCTGCCTGGGCACAACATGCAGCACGCAGCAAGAAATATACCTAGCTTTTTGATTCCAAAAATGTAAAAAAAAACATTCATGTTGCTGTACATGGCTAGTACATCTAAAATGATGCTTTACCAGATCGAAAGGCTGTGCATACAAACACACAAAAAAAAGATTACCTATAGGCATCAATTTGTTCTAATGGAACCAAATGGACCCGTTTAACAGGTCCATTTGGTTCCATTAGAACAAATTGATGCCATTTGTACACATTGTCTTTTCAATGCAGGCCTGGCTGGCACACACAAGCACACAGCAAAAAAATACCTAGGTGTCAATTTAACTCCAATGGGTGGATTTGATTCCACAGTGTAGCCGGACACTCTCAGAGGTAAGGATTTTGCTGTGTAGCATTGCAGCAAAGGTGTGGTGTGTACACGTGCGTCGGTGCGTGCGTGCGTGCGAGCAGAGCCATGTGTTTGGCAGTGTGTGGGATCTTGTGGTTATGGATGCAAAGATTTTTCTTTTTATTCTTTCTTTCTTTCAGGTGTTTGTTGTAAACTGAACTCCTACTCCTTCCCTCCAGGCATCTATTTCTGCTGCTTCCTCGTTCTGGACACTCTTTTTTTTTTCTTGTGTTTTTTATTTGTTTTTGATCAGACGCGTCATGCAGCGCTTGGCGCTGGGTAACCGTACTAAAGGTGACTCTGGATAATTCTTCGTTTTTCAAAGCGGTCCGGTCTGGGCTGGACCGGCCGGCCGGTGCGTGATTTGATTGTAATTGGAGAACTATTGATGAGTACACCGTGTACCCGCTCAACCCACTCGCTTTCGCTTTCCCTGGAAGAGAGACAAAATGCATACATAATTACTCACACACACACGCACACACACAGACACATGCATTCACACACTCACTCACGCACATTTTAACCATTTATTTTAGGAGAAACATACAGGGACACTAATATTATAGATCCAGCAAGGTTAAATTAACAAAATCATGGCATATATCCTCATCATACAATAATAAGCAAGCATGTCACTCTCAGTACTCAGGTATAAGTAACAGCATCTCAATTATAGCAGAGACAGCACAATTCTACAGCACACACACATGCGCATGCACGCACGCACGCACGCACGCACGCACACACACACACACACACACAGTCTGCCTCATGTCAACAGAATTACCTTTTCTTGTCACATCACAGGTTTACCGAGGTGTAAGAAAAGGGTGATAATACTTTTTGCACAAGCTCCCACATTATTGCTACTGTAGCTTTCCGGAAAGGTAAGAAGAGTAGAGACTAGAGATAGAAAGAAAGAACATTGAAAATGACCATAAAAACAGGTCACATGCAGTACTGTATGCAGATATTCGTGAGAATTACAACGGTATGTGCGATACGAGAGCGGCCTAGCCAATAACACCAACCTGGGACCTGTCCTCTACACTCTCCTGGCTAACCGGCCAGGTGCTAGACGCAGTGCCCTGCCAGCCTCATCCTTCTCTCTCCTCTGACCTTGTCTGTGACCTGTGGGAGGTCCCCATTAGAGGGCTGCGTTTTTTATATGGTCCGTATGTGACACCATATGAGCCATTCGTAGCATTCTTGTGTAGACTCCACCCAGGGGCCTTTTCCTGTTGTGCTGTGAGGGTCCATATCTCAGCTCTGCGACCGCGGTTTTCCCGGTGACCCTGAGCCGATGGAGAGGTTGTTAGCATTATGTATTGAGCGGCACTCTTGCCGATTTCGTAAGAGACTCGTCGCCAATTGCAAGATATTTAAAAGTTATTTGGGGCCATGATGAACACCCCTTCTTCCCACTACTAGACTAATAAGGATTTATATTGTCTGTTATTGTTTACAACCACAATTATTCACGTGTGGCAAGATCGCGGTTCCACTAGTTTTACTAGTAGGCTAGAAGTTAATTTAATGTTTTCCATTTAATGATTTCCTTTATCCTCATCTAATCTTGCGCTAATGCACGCAACTGTTTTAAGGTCTAGTAGGCTTTTCAGAAGTTAATTTAATGTTTTCCATTTAATGATTTCCTTTATCGTCATTTTGCACTAATGCACGCAAAGTTCTATTTTCGCCACGTTTTAAGGTCTTCTTTTAGTTCTTTCTCATAAGCTCGCGACCCTCCTTGCCCATCAGCCCCCACCGTTGTGCTCAGGGTCACCGGGAAAACCGCAGTCGCCTCTCTATACAGAGGTACTGACTCCACTGTGAGGGTCCATGTCTCAGCCCCATACCATAGCTACTGTAGGAATCTCTTCTCTGTCAGATCTCCTCACTCTCCTCATCCCATTCAGGGCATTCCAAGTGCTCCGGCCCTTCAGTCCACCTCAATGGTATCAGGCAATAAAATAGCACAATCGTATATAGGGCCTACATTATAGGTCTATACATGAGAGGTTAGAAGAAAGTGTCAGCATTGTGCATGGTGTGTGAAGTGTGATATACAGTACACTATAGTATTATGAGCAGTTTACAACACTTGGCAGTTTTTTATAACACAAAACCTAACGGGAAGTGTCACATGCTCTCTGTGGATTGGTTGATTGTTGTGATGTCATGCCCTCTGGGTGGCCAGTGTTACACAGCCTTCCATTAATCATAGTCATATCCAGACTAACCTGTTCTGTTCCGTTGTATTGTTCTCCCCTAGTGTTCCCCATGTCCTCCATGTTTGTTCACACTAACCTGTTCCGTTGTATTGTTCTCCCCTAGTGTTCCCCATGTCCTCCATGTTTGTTCACTGTATTGTCCATGTCTAACGAAAACAAACTTCTCAGTATTACCCGTATTGCCTCTAAGGTTATCGGACCTCTCACACCAACACGTTCTGAGAGCCATCACACTGAACTCATGCCTTCTGGACAAAGGTACAGAACTTAGAAATGGGAAAAGGCCTGTTTTATTAGACGTTTTGTCCCAGCCATTGCGTCATTAAACGAAGTGCCTCGCCGATATGATGCTTTCATTTCATCCTCTTGGTATTATGTTGTTGTGTGTTGTTACGTGCTGAATGGTGTTTTTCTGTTGGAACAGAAGTTGAATATGAATGAGGGGACAATGAAGACTTTATTATCAGAGTGTTGCAGTGGTTCTCTAACTCTTTCATGTCAAGGACAGCCACATTTCAACCAAGCACTTTAATAGCAGCAGCAGCAAGTCCAAATAGCGGTCAGCTTCTGTGTTTTGGACGCTTACTGTATGTTTTGTACTTCACACCTAGGACTCACCCTAACCCATGTTCATTATGCTAGGGTGGGAGGGTGAGGACAGACTACAGCAGGGTTCCCCAATAGGCGGCCCGCGGGCCATTTGCGGCCCACGGGGGGCTACTGTCAGGCCCCCACCAACCCCAGTAATAATGGTGGTATAAGAGCAGCAACAACACTAGTATATCGTCGTTGTCGGGTGGAAACCTTGTATCTCCAAATTTGTACGTTCATCGCAAAGTAACGCCCTGCTTCATTATACAAGGCCGTCGCACAAAAGTTGTGAAAACAGCAGATCTACAAGAACACAACGCCTCGCGGTGCGAGGCATTGTGTGCTTGTAGATCGTCTGTTTTTACTAGTTTAATGCAAAACGAACATACAAGATTTTCACCCGACAAAGACGATATCTGAACTGTCGCTGGAGTAGCGGGAACGCCACCCCTGCAATGTTGTGGCCCTTGGCTTGGTACCCTAGACATAATTCGGCCCTTGGGGAAAACTAATTGGGGAGCCCTGGACTACAGCAACCTGCAATGGGCCTGGTCTTCAACATACTCAAAGGACCAGTGCCCATGTACCGTCTGACTACCACAAAAGAGTGATAAACACCCACGTGCACAACGCATAGGGAGCTCCAAATAGCAGATCTACATGCAGATCTACATGCTCACAACGCCTCACGCTGCGAGGCGTTGTGAGCATGTAGATCAGCTATTTTCACAATGTCTGAAAAAAGAACAAGTTTTGTCAGTTTTTTACACAGGTTTCTACGGTTTCTTGGTCTGGATATGGCAGCCTGGAACAGTTGTTCAAGTGCATCTACTTGGAATGTTAGTAAACGGGCCACAATTAACAAAAATGCATTGCACCTGTGCAGCTGACCTGCGGAACCTGGGAATATACCATCTTATCAAGATGGGGAGAATATAATTATAATACCTTGTTAAAGTGACCATTTTGTTAAACGTTGCATTTGTAGTTATTTTACTGTAATTTAACAACATAATAACCAGCACAGATAGACAAAGAGACATTCATGGATTTATATTTAAAAGTAACTTTTATTTTCCTCCCTGGACCCAGGGTATGGCAGCTGCATACCCCTGCCCCTGGCCTTGATTGAGAGTGTAAGATTCACACATCCTCTCTGCAGCCAGCAGTGTAATGAATGAAAGAGCATGGTGTCTTTGTGGAGACACATGGTGACAAATGGGGCCATCAACACATAGGAAGCAAGCTGTTATTAACACTTCATTCTCACATGCAATATAGAGCTGCAAATCCGCAATCATTTCCCCGCTCACTCCTCCTGCATTGAAGGAAGCCAGCATGAGCTCAGTTCGGGACTCTCCCCAGGTTGGCAGAGGGAGAGCAGCGCCCATGGATTACAGCTTAGGCAATTGGCACTGCATGGGTGAAAAATGGCGGATCACAACATCCCAACACGTTATTTGTATTGATTAATTTGATTAATTGTTGTACCCAGAACACCTTGGAACACCTTGTTAGTACAGCATGCTCTGCGTTACTTTGTGCCGAGCTGGGAGATTGTACACAGAAAATATATATACGGTATATCGTCGTTGTCGGGTGGAAACCCTGTTTGTCCAGTCATTTTAAAAATGAACTAAACTAGTGAAAACAGCCAATCTACATGCACACAACGCCTTGCATTGCGAAGCGTCGTGTGCTTGTAGATCAGCTGTTTTCACTACTTTTGTCAACGGCCTTGTATGATGAAGCAGGGCTTTACTTGGTGAAAAAAACGTACAAACTTGAAACTTGGAGATACGAGGTTTCTGCCCGACAGTGACGATATTTATGTCTGTATGTATGTCCCGCTTCATCCCACATTGGCCAAGCTTTGCGGGATGCTTAATGAAATCAACTCTTATAAATAGCACCGCTCACTTCACACTGGGTGTGATTTCATTAACACAAATATTTTCTTCTGGGGGGTTCAGATGTGGGGTCCGCGAACCAAATAATACATTAAAGAAATTGGGGACCTTTATTGAAAAAGTTTGAGAACCACTGGACTACATCACGATACGGTCTTTGTAGAGACGCAGAGATGTAGAGCGGTGGTTCCCAAACTTGTTAGCTCGAGACCCAAAAGAGAAATTAGACGTTAATTGCCCTGGACCCAAACTGGTGAAAATAGCAGATTTACAAGCTCACAACGTGTTAAACATTTGTTTTCTAATTTATGGAATTTCTTCGATTTTTCATTTATTTATTAGTTTATGAAAATCTTAGCTTTTTGCAGATTTTTTTTTGAAAAAAGTTTTGAAAATAATAATAAAAAATTAAGCGACCCATGGGTTTGGGAAACAGAGATGTTGTAGAGCTATCAACAGCTCCAGCAGGAAGCTGTTATTAAAGCGTCTCATCCTCACATGCACCCAGCGCCTCAGTGCACACAGCAGCAGCAGCACAGAGAGAGAGAGAGAGAGAGAGAGAGAGAGAGAGAGAGAGAGAGAGAGAGAGAGAGAGAGAGAGAGAGAGAGAGAGAGGATGTTACTCCTCTGAGAGCTGCGCTGCCTCTCTGTTGGAGGCTTGAATGTTTAATTATGACTGTTGAATGTGCCAACGTGGCATTATGTAAACACACCAGTCCTTCCACTGAGAGCTCATCACGCTCACATCCAGGGGCGTCACACCAACATTCTGGGCCCTGCTGGGTACAATGATTCACTGCGGGGCCCCCCATGAATGTTCTTCATACTAGTCTAGGGGGAGGGGGTTTAAACCATTTAGACTGGGAACGCATTATTACGCATTATTTTGTGCTTTAGCTCTTGAAATATAGCAGATATACAAGCTCACAGTGCCACGCTGCGAGCTTGTAGATCTGCTCCTTTTGAAAAATCGTGACATTTTCTGCAAGTCTTTGAATATGTCAAATCCTTCTAAGGTCTTTTGAAAAAACCTATGTTTCTATGTCAGTGGTGCTCAAACCTTTTCATGGGAAGGACCCCCAAAATGATATGTATTTGGCCACGGACCCCCATCTCAAAATATTTCGTTCCAGGGACCCCCCAGAAGCAAAATCTTCGTTACAAATGTTTGCTTAAAAATACATATACTCAAAGATTTGCACACGTACATTTTCACGACTTTTCAAAAATAGCAGATCTACAAGCTCGCAGCGCGGCACTCGGAGCTTGTATATCTGCAATGTTTCAATAGCTAAAGTATAAAATAATGAAGGCCCCTTCACCTTGGGCCCTAGTAACTCAGTCCCACTGTCCCCCCCCTTGTGACACCCCTGCTCACATCACATGGAGCTGGGCTGGCTGCTTAGATGGGGCTTCGTGGCTGTCATTGTTGTCTCTCTTTTATCACTGTTTGGTGTCCTTTTGTAACGTTAGATGTTAAACAGTATAG
Organism: Nannobrachium achirus; assembly: GCF_963921795.1. NCBI lineage: Eukaryota > Metazoa > Chordata > Actinopteri > Myctophiformes > Myctophidae > Nannobrachium > Nannobrachium achirus. Next base: position 45,737,583 of record NC_137826.1, on the reverse strand, counting down.
CTGTGTGCGAGAACGGTGTTCCTATACAAAGCCCTCGTTTTCTCCCGCCTCATCCGGTTGAGCAGTTTCTAAAGGAATGAATCACCGTGTATACAATACAGTAGTAGGCTGGATCCACACTCCTCTCACCAGTGGGGGGGAAGTACAGGGGCGTCACAAGGGGTAGGAAAGTGGGACTGAGTTACCAGGGCCCAAGGTGGAGGGGCCCTAGTAACTTGAAAAGTCGTGAAAATGTGCGCAAATCTTCAAATATATGTATTTTTTAAGTCAACATTTGTAACTCAAATTTTGCTTCTGGGGGTCCCTGGAACTAAATATTTTGAGATGGGGGTCTGTGGCCAAAGACATATCATCTTCGGGGTCCTTCACATGAAAACGTTTGAGCACCACTGACAAAGAAACATAAGTTTCTTGCGCACATTTTCAAGATTTTTCCAAAAATAGCAGATCTACAAGCTTGCAGCGCGGCACTCGGTGCCGCGCTGTGAGCTTGTATATCTGCTATTTTTCAATAGTTAACATTCATGGGGGGCCCACAGTGAATCCTTGTACCCAGGGCCCAGAATTTGGTGTGACGCCCCTGGGGAAGTATGCTGAAATACATGAACTCACAAAGTAGTTTATTGGCATTTATACATTTCCAATATTTGTAGAAAAACGACTCCCGTGTCAAAAGTTCACAGCCCCATGGATTTTGATTGATTGATTGAATACTTTATTCAGGGTTCCCACGGTCATGAAATTCCTGGAAATATTTTTGAAATTAGAAAAATATTTTTCCAGTTCTGGAAAAGTTTTGGAATTGATCAAGGGTCCTGGAAGTCCCTGGAAAAAAAATAGCTTTGCATTGTTTTTGGTTATTGATTTTGTTAACTCATTTACTGCCACCATAAATCGACATTGAGGGTTCCCTGCCACGATTCTTTTACCTTTTGACGTGGGCAGCAGGTGCGTGTCCATCGCGCATGGATACGGTCCATTCGCAGTGTGCACGCTTTATTTTTGCTACACTGCCTGTCTATGGTCTTTTATGACACATGATTTTTCAGGACTGTTTCCGCATTCCACATTATGGCGGCAGAGTAGTAGAATGATTTTATAAAAAAAAAAAACAGTTTTAAAAACTCAGAGGAAGAAGAGAAAATTGTACAATCAGCTGATCCCGTGAGAGTGTTGTTGGAAAGATCGATAATAAATTCGATTTTCCCCTCTCTGAAAACAGCCGTTTTAGTGTGAAAATCGTAGGAATGTTGTGTGGCTTGTGGTTGTGTCGATCGGGTCCAATATTTAGTTCACTGCAGGGACGTGCTGGGCCCCTGATTCAGCCCGGGAAAAAGAGTTGTAGAGGCCCTCATTGCGCGCTATAGAGAGAGATCTCTCTCTATAGCGCTGCTGCTACTCAAAGATTTGCCATTTCAGATCATGACAAATGACAAGCCAGTGGGCCAATTACAGGAGTTATATTTCGTCATTGTCGGGTGGAAACCTTGTATGTCCAAAACCATTTTAAAAATGATTTAAACTAGGCGAGGCGTTGTGTGCTTGTAGATCGCCTGTTTTCACTACTTTTGTACAACGGCCTTGTATGATGAAGCAGTGCCTTGCTTTGCGAAAAAATGTATACATTTGAAACTTGGAGATACGAGGTTTCTGCCTGACAGTGACGATTTACTTGGTTGGCCGCCCAGCCCCCAAAATGGAATGAAGGCCGACATTTTTTTTATTTATTTTTCCTAATGGCCGGCCTGGACCGGCCGGGAATGAACCGGCCGTTCGGGAGTTGTCCTGCTTTTCCCAATGGCCAGCACGTCCCTGGTTCACTGACCATGGAGGGAGCTAAAGAATGGCTCAGAAGCTGTGTTCACTCTTCCATCGGAAACAATAGACTGCAGCCTGCTTCCGGTCTCCTAAAAAGGCCTCCGCCCACTTCACGCAGATGACGGGAGCTAAACCGTATAGATTGTACTGTAAGATGTTATGTACTAGTAACACTTTTATAAATGTCTGCATTCTTCAAAGCCCACTTCTTAGCCTTTTCAGTTTACCTGTCAAAGAATTAATCATCACGCGGTGCATCATAAAGTACTAGGCGTTGGCGAATGGTAACTGAGGTTTTGAGGTACTTTTACTGTGTTTGACTGTCTCCTCATCGTTTCATTATGTACCATGTGTACTTTTTTACTCACGTCAGATTTTGAATATAGCCCTTACTTATTGTCTCCATCAGGTGGACAACTCCTTCAAAACTGTTACTTTTCTGTAAAAAAGATATGCTAAAGTAGCAGATCGACTATAGTTCCAAAGTTTTGAGCTTGTAGATCTGCAGGTCGAGTTACGAAAAAAATCACGTAAAGTTAGAATATGTTGATAAGAGGTTTCTGCCAGACCGCAACGATACAACAGAGTATTTGTATAATGTGTGCTGTTGCTACTTCTACTCAGTGGTGTAAAGTAACTAAGTACATTTACTTAAAGGGGAAGACCACCCATTTTCAATATTGAACTATGTCATTAATATACCTCAGAGGAGTTGTGTGGAAATAGAACAAAAGTTCCCCCCCTTCTGTGTTGCCTAGAACTGGAGGATTGATTTTGGGGTTTGTATTGTAAAGTACAACTTGATGACATCACACATTGTACTTTACAATACAAACCCCCAAATCAATCCTCCAGTTCTAGGCAACACAGAAGAGGGGGGACTTTTTTCTATTTCCACACAACTCCTCTAAGGTATATTAATGACATATTTCAATATTGAAAATGGGTGGTCTTCCCCTTTAAGTACTGTAATTAAGTACAGTTTTGAGGTATTTGTACTTTACTTGAGTAGTTCCAGTTTGGTTCAGTAGGCTACTTTTACTTCTATTCCACTACATCTCAGAGGCAAATATTGTACTTTTACCCCACTACAATTATTTGAAAACTTTAGTTACTAGTTACTTTGCAGATATAAATGATTATATTATAAAACATACATTAATCCACTTTAGCCCTATTTTATACCTAGCCGATCTACAAGCTCACAACGCATCGCATCGCGACACGTTGTGAGCTTGTAGATCTGCTATTTTTCAAACATTTTGTACTTTTACTTTTGGTACTTTAAGTATACTTTGATGCCAATACTTACATACTTTCACTCAAGTACATTTTGAATTCCAGACGTTTACTTGTAACAGAGTATTTCTATATTACAGTATTGATACTACTCCAGTCCATCATCAGAGTACTTGATGAACCACCACTGCTGACTGTCCTTTGTATTGTTAGACTTTGTACAGAATCTGTGTGACAAATGAGTTCCTTCCTACGTAACCTCCTTCTTCTGTCTTTTAAAGCAATGAATCACCATTCACCGCACAGCAGGCCAGGGTACTTCAATCTTCAAGGACCCCTTAAAGCCTCATTATGTAACTTGTTTTAATGAATACAAATTTATTTTGTCCAAAAATAACAGTAATACAATATAACTTATACAATCTGTATGGTAGAGTATGTTAATATAATATAACGTATACAATCTGTATGGTAGAGTATGTTAATACAATATATACAATCTGTATGGTAGAGTAAGTTAATACAATATAACTTATACAATCTGTATGGTAGAGTATGTTAATACAATATAACTTATACAATCTGTATGGTAGAGTATGTTAATACAATATAACTTATACAATCTGTATGGTAGAGTATGTTAATACAATATAACCTATACAATCTGTATGGTAGAGTATGTTAATATAATATAACTTATACAATCTGTATGTTAGAGTATGTTATTACAATATAACCTATACAATCTGTATGGTAGAGTATGTTATTACAATATAACTTATACAATCTGTAGAGTATGTTAATACAATATAACTTATACAATCTGTATGGTAGAGTATGTTAATACAATATAACGTGTGTGTGTGTGTGTGTGTGTGTGTGTGTGTGTGTGTGTGTGTGTGTGTGTGTGTGTGTGTGTGTGTGTGTGTGTGTGTGTGTGTGTGTGTGTGTGTGTGTGTGTGTGTGTGTGTGTGTGAGAAAGTGAATGAAAGAAAGAAATAAAGAATCCTCTTGTTTCGAGCTTGTCGACCTACTACTTTTGATGCTTATTTGTGTGACACTGTAGTATGATCAGGTAAGGCGTTAATTTATGAAAAAATACGGAAAAGTTTAAATATGGAGATAAGAGGTTTCTGCCCGCCCAGCAACATCAGTCATTAGGATCCACATGGCACTACTTTGAGTTGAGGAGGTATAGCGGTTTGGAAACGGAAGGCTCCTCCAGTGTCCAAGTGTCCACATTAGAAAGTATCAAAAGTATTGATAGCAAAAATATTTCTAAAATTGCATATCTACAAGCTCACAATGCAATGCAATAAGTTTTCAAGTAAATTGTGAAGTACAAATACAATATTTTCCTCTGAGATGTAGTGAAGTAGAAGTAAAAGTACAGAAAATTGGAAATGCTCAGGTAAAGTACAAATACCTCAAAATTGTACTTAAGCACAGTACTTAGTACAGTAAATGTACTTAGTTACTTTACACGTCTGTGTGTGTGTGTGTGTGTGTGTGTGTGTGTGTGTGTGTGTGTGTGTGTGTGTGTGTGTGTGTGTACAGTATGTGTGTGTGTGTGTGTGTGTGTGTGTGTGTGTGCGCCTGGCCCTGCCATGCATGTCAGCATCAGTGTGTGTCTGTAATTAGGACCATATGACAGTTGACAGTTTGTGATCCATCACAGGGACGCGGTGTGAACGCGGTGGGGACTCTGTCACCTCGCATGTGGAGTGACGAGGCACTGTGTCTGACGAGGACCAGACCTGTTTGTTGTGTGACCAGCAGCAGCCACCGTCATGATTTAAAACCTATGCTTGTCAGAGTGGGGGTCCTTCTGGGGACCCTCTGGGGTCCACGAGAGACGGGGGTTCCAGAGGGAAAGACTTAGTGAGGACCTGGATGGGTCTCTGCACTTGGATCACTTTTTTTCTGAATACAGTACACCAAATAAGAGCTGGCAAAAATAATAATAATAGAAAATACAAAAAAGGGGTATTTCACTCTAATTAAGAATTCATGTATTTGGCGGAGGAACGGCATCTTTTTTTGCAGAAGGTTTTGCAAGGGACCCCCAGGCCAGAAGAGAAGATTAATACCCTCATATGTACCCTTCATTTTTCAAAGAATCTATTCATTATGATATTCATTTTTTAAACATAAAAAAGTAATTGAAAAATGAAGGTCTCTTCATTCAGTGGGAGGACAATATCAGTCGCAAGAAGCAGGAGCGTGTGTTTTCTCTTTTCAGAGAGTCTAACATGGTTCAGTAAGGCCAAAGGTAAATGGATTGCATTTAGATGGCGCCTTTCTCCAAAAGCGCTTTACACTATATTTCACATTCACTTTGTGAATGGAATGGCCTTTGGACCACAAGGTCATGGGTTGGATATAGCGCAATGTAACAGGGACAGACAACCGCATTCTCGGCTGAATGGCTGATACAGACAATAAGCCTCTCCGATCTACTTACTTCAGGGTTCTTGAGCGTTTTTCAGGCCAAGGACCCCTTAGTTGAGAGAGAGATGAATCATGCATGTTAAAGTGTCTCCAGTCTTTTCAGACATTTAACCACTTGTCTTAAACCCTCAATACTTTTGTAAACTTGACCTTTAGCTTGGTACTTACTCAGCTCCGTTTTCCCTGTACGCCAAACCTCTTTGCCGAAATAAGCAGATCTACAAGGTCACAACGCGTCTGCGATGTTCACATCAGAATAGGAATGCCAGGCAGTGTTCAAGTGTTCAAGTGGTTGTAAAACTTTAACAAAAATAAAAAGTTCCTATCAAACAAAGATTCAGTGGCCCACCTTCAGTACGTATCTCTGAGGACCCCACTCAGTCGGTGCCATATTTAAAGTGGGATGACCTCTTATATTGCCGGTTCGCCAACAAAGGGTTAAAAAAATAGTGTGCACGCTGGTGCACACATTCGTGCACAGATCATGCACTATGCATGTGCATGCTTTTCACAGCTTTCAAACAAAAAAATCCGCTTGGAAATCCGTTCAGGCATTCAGGAGAAAGGAGCCCTTATGTTTTCTTCAAATGTAAACAAACATGGCTGCCATGTTTGAAAGATGGGGTTGGTATGGGGGTTAAACATGCAATTTCGCGATCGCGATCATGCCTAGTACACTGTTGGAGGTCCAAAATGTTTTTTTTCAAAAAAAAAGAAATTCAAAAAAACATTTTATTTTATTTTTATTATTTAAAAAAAAAAGACGTTCAGAAGACGTCTGGCAGGGAGGTCCATAGTGAAAAAGACGTTTTAAAGACGTTTTTATCATAGAAACTTCTTTTTTGGCAGGGTATGAGTTAAGGGTCATGGACCCCCTGTTGAAGACCCCTGACTTACTTACCTACAGTACTACTTACTTTCTTCAAAGCGCGTTGCAATGTACGGTATTTCTCATTCACTCGTTCACACATTCCCAGAGCAGAGGAAACTGTGCAAGGCTGAACCAACAACCTGCCCATCGGGGGTTAAATGTCTTGCTCAAGGACACTTCGACACATAGCCATGCAGGGATCCATCTGGGAACCTTCCCAAGCCCAAGGCCATGCCCGATCAAATGAATATGAAATATCAAACATTTTAATCAACTCATACACTAATACTACGCCACTTCAGTTTCATTAAGCCATTGTTGTGCAGCCAGGAAATAAATGCACGCTATAATATAAAGTTCTCTGTAATCAGCAACGTGTGGGTGATGATAATTCTGTGTGTCAAATGTGATTTTATTTCACGGCAATCAAATGCCACAGCTTGGAATGTAAGATGTCTGACTTTCTCTCTTCCGTGGGCAGAGAGGGAGAGAGTGTTCCATAGCACTGGGCATCAGGAATAGTGTAGCCGGCTCCAGGGGTGTCACACCAAATTCTGGGCCCAGTTCACTGCGGGCCCCCCATGAATGTTAACTATTGAAAAATAGTAGATCTACAAGCTCACAGCGCGGCACAGAGTGCCGCGCTGCAAGCTTGTAGATCTGCTATTTTTGAAAAATTTTGAAAATGTGTGCAAGAAACCCATGTTTCCATGTCAGTGATGCTCAAACTTTTTCATGTGAAGAACCCCCAAAATGATATGAATTTGGCCACGGACCCCCATCTCAAAATATTTAGTTCCAGGGACCCCCCGGAAGCAAAATTTGAGTTACAAATGTCCGCTTAGAAAATACATATTCAAAGATTTGCACACATTTTCACGACTTTTAAAAAATAGCAGATCTACAAGCTCGCAGCGCGGCACTCGGTGCCGCGCTGTGAGCTTGTATATCTGCTATTTTTCAATAGCTAAAGTTACTAGGGCCCCTCCACCTTGGGCCCCAGTAACTCAGTCCCACTTTCCTACCCCTTGTGACGCCCCTGGCCGGCTCTAAGAAACTACGTACTCAAGTACTGTATTTAAGTACAATTTTATTTCAATGTATTTTTACTTTCTTCAGTATTTACAACTTCCAATACTTTTACTTCTACTACACTACAGCTCAGAGGAAACTATTGTACTCCACTACAATTATATGAAAACTTTAGTTACTAGTTACTTGAGCCGTATATACATATATTTGGGCCATTTGAAAATAGCAGATCTACAAGCTCACAATGCGTCACAATGTGACGCATTGTGAGCTTGTAGATCGCTTATAGATCTCATTGTGCACAATGAGTACTTTTACTTTTGGTACTTTAAGTAAGTTTTGACGCCGGCACTTTTGCACTTTTACTCAAGTGCATTTTGAATAGGGGACTTCTATTTGTAACAGAGTATTTCTACATTGCAGTATTGATACTTTTACTTAAAGTAAAACATGTGAGTACTTCTCTTCCATCACTGCCAGCTCTTAAAGGCAATGTCACCTGGCACGCTGATTGGTTTGATGAATGTAGCGCGGCCGAACCACGCCCATGCACAATGTGAGTGGCAGCACATGCAGGTGTTTTAGGGACAAGGCCGCTGGCGCACGACAGAAACACGCCCATCATCATGGCGATGGCCATGGCCACGCCCATCTCCACGCCCCATGCCCTTCGCCTTTTGTCTCTGAATTGCTAAATTGATACAGGGCCCATTACTGTGTTGTATAGCTCCTAGACAATATTCCATTCACCCTATAGCCCAGTGGTCCGGGGACCACCAGTTGTCCTTGAGAGGGTCCCAGGTGGTCCCCAGCTAAATGATGGAGAGATGGTAACCAAATGGACCCTTATATTTTCAATTCTTGAAGAGTATAAAATGAAACCAAATGGACCCTTAGATTTTCAATTCTTGAAGAGTATAAAATGAAACCAAATGGACCCGTAACGTTTTACACTCTCAGGAGTTAAATGATTGTTAAACACCATGCAGCATTACTTAAGTCATTTACACGTTTAGAGAATGTAGAAGAATTGTTATTTTGATCAACGATTTGCATTTATATCTCTATATGGTACCAACATCAATAGAGTATGGAATTGTGGAAAAATCCTTGGGTTTTCTTGGGTCTGAGAGCTCATCAAAATAGTCCGTAGCCAGGCACGTGCACACATAGACATCAAAGGGGAACCCTGCCCTTAAGTTTTACCCGTCTGTAAAAAGTGCTCTCTCCAGACCATGAATGCAGTTTTCACTACGGTGAAAGAAATGCAAACGCCCTCTTTCCATGCCATACCTGAAGGCAGCATTCAAGAGAATTGCCTTGTCCAAACTCTCCTGAACTTGAAGCTGCATCTTATGTTGAAAGAATTGCCCTCTCTGTGTAGAAATCCATGCCGTTATGCCACATCTCCTGTCTTCACTTGATTATGCTTTGTTCATTTGGTAACACACCGACTTTCAAGCTCGTCGCAGCACGACACGTTGTGAGCTTGGAGGTCTGCTATTTTCAATATTTCACCAAAAGGCCTTTTAGACATTTCAGCCCCTGCCCCTCTAACATTCTCTGCACGTCCCTGTCCGGCCTTAATGTGAAAAAGTTTGAAAACCACTATAGTATAGCCTACAGAAGTATCATGTAAAGGCTGGAGATGAATAGAATAGTACAATATAAGTAAATAGAGTCTTTATTCACTATAGAGGAGGGTACAGTATAAGCTAGATATTGGATATCCTGGCCAGATTGGATTTAATGTGGTCAGTGTGGCCAGTGGTAGAGCTATATAGAGGGACATTATTGAATAGAGATGAGTGTGTATTTCTGGATGTTTTGGAGGGATATGGATGCATCTGACGAACAGGATATCTATCTTGCTGTTGGGCAGAAACCTCTTATCATCATATTTGAACTTGTTTTAAGCAATTAACGCCCTACTTCATCATAGTAACAGGCTTACAGCGTCACACAAAAAGCATAAACCTGGGGTCTTCAACAGGGGGGTCCGGGACCCCTAGGGGGTCCTCAGGGTTACTTCAGGGTGTCCCTCCATATCTTCCAATCCTTTTTTATATTAACAACTTGAACCCTAGTGTCCGTATTCTGAGAACTGTGGCCAAAATAGCAGATCTACAAGCTCGGCTATGTTCGGCAAAGAGGTTTGGTGTAGAGGGGAAAAAGAGCAGACTAAGTACAGAGTGAAAGGTCAAGTTTATTAGGTAATGATGGCTGAAGTGGTTAAATATCTGAAAACACAAATTGACATGAATCCAAAATACACACTGAAACGATGAAACTATATGGAATCTATGAAAAGGTTGTGGGGGTCCCTGCTTCATCTCTCTCTCAACTAAGGGGTCCTCCTTGGCCTGAAAACGTTGAAGACCCCTGGCACAAACAGTAGCAGATCCACAAAACTCTTGAGCTTGTAGATGTTTTTGCTACTTTTTCGTTTGAATCCTGAAAGGTTTTGGACATCTGAGGTTTCCACCCCGACAGAGAGACGATTATAGTCGCTGTCGGGTGGAAAACTTGAATGTCCAAAGCTGATTTCATCTTTTTTACGTTTTATTTTCATGTATTTTATGCCCTATTTTATACTGGTAATTTCTTTCTCTTCTGTAATGACATGCCCAAAATAGAGAGGCCACATTGAGAGGTTGGTTCAGTATGTCTGTGTGGGTCTTTTATAAATATTTAATCAATGAAAAGCAAGAAGCTTGGTGACTAAATAAGTGGATCCATTTGGGTTCTTTTTCTTTTTTTTTCTCCTCTTCCATCCATTTCCTGAAAAGTTACAGTTCCGCAACATCCACAGTTTTACAACCCGACATGAGAGCATGTTATATATTATGTAATAGTGGTGGTTTGGAGAGAGAGAGAGAGAGAGAGAGAGAGAGAGAGAGAGGAGAGAGAGAGAGGAGAGGAGAGAGAGAGAGAGAGAGGAGAGAGAGAGAGAGAGAGAGAGAGAGAGAGAGAGAGAGAGGAGAGAGGAGAGAGAGAGAGAGAGAGACAGAGAGAGAGAGAGAGAGAGAGAGGAGAGAGAGAGAGGGAGGAGGAGGAGGAGGAGGAGAAAAAAGCCAGAATGAGTGGGAGAAAGTGAGTAAGATGAGCGTGGTATATAGTGATGACATCATCAATAGGAAGTGGCATAGTGATGACATCATCAATAGGAATAGTAGGAGGCTGTCTTCTTCTTCGTGATGGGGTATCATCATGACAGAGCTGTCATTGTGCCTTTCATCGTAGCAGCACCACCATGACACCTTGTGGCGTGTTGTGGAACTGCAGGCGGTGTATGAACGCATGCATGGCATGCTGGCTTCTCAACCCCAGGATGCACTGGAGTCAGTGACACTTGAAAGGCTTTGCTTTCAGCCTTCATCCTCGTCAGTAGACGCTACTGTCTTTAGACCAGGGGTCTTCAACGTTTTCAGGCCAAGGACCCCTTAGTTGAGAGAGAGAGATGAAGCAGGGACCCCACAACCATATAGTTTCGTTTGACAGCACGATCATCAGTGTATTTTGGAGTCATGTCAATTTGTGTCAACACTTACTAAACTTGACCTTTCACCCTGTACTTAGTGTGATCTTTTTTCCCCTCTACACCAAACCTCTTTGCCGAAAATAGCCGATCTTCATGCTCACAACGCCTCGCGCGGCGTTGTAGAGCTTGTAGATCTGCTATTTTTGGCTAAAGTTCTCAGAATATGAACACTAGGGTTCAAATGGTTAATATAAAAAAGGAAAAAATAGGTTTCTATCACACAAAGATTTGTAGGACCCCCTGTAGTAACTCTGAGGACCCCCTAGGGGTCCCGGACCCCCTGTTGAAGACCCCTGCTTTAGACCGCATGGCTTGATGCTATGGCCTGTCAGTAGGCTATGGCTTTGTCTCAAGGTTCATGGTGTTTTATTGTCACATTCACATACAACACAGGGCTTCTTTTTTATTTCAAGGACCTCTGTTTTGATAAGCATTTACGCCACAGACATACAATTATTTTTTAATCTCGTTGAGACCCCAATCTACACTGTAAAATGCATCTATTTATTTAACTGTGAGAGTGTATGAGCGGAACCAAAATAGACCCCTAAAGCTCCATATGTAACACTCTGAGTTACAGACCAGTAAAGTTCCATTTGCTGGACCCAACATTGAGAAACAAAGAAATACAGCAGCATTACAGGGAGTGAAAAGATTTTGAGATTTCAAGATTCAAGCCTCGAGTCGTAATTGATTTTTTATTTAGTCCCCCTGAGTGTTCATAACACCAAGGAAATTCGATTATATCAACTTGTGCTAATAGGAATTTTTATCAACACTTAAATAGGAAATAGTGCATTTATATACATGTATCTGCTCTCGTTCCATAGGGATATCCCTTTGGAGTAATGGTTAAGATATTGGACTTTCACGCGGGAGACCCGGGTTCGAAGCCGGGTGGGGAGGTTCGGATCACCTCCGTTACATATATATGCATTACATTCACCCATTCACAAACACATTCCTATACACCAAAGACAGAGGGAACCATGCAAGGCACCAACCTGCCCACCTGGAGCAATTAGGGCTTCAGTGTCCTGCTCAAGGACACTTCGACACTAACTCTGGGGAGCCCGGGATCGAACTGGGAACAAGCGGCCACTCCACCTCCTGAGCCACTGTCATGGCCTGTGATGCTATAGGTTAATTGATTATACCAGTCTCAAATGAATGTGATTGTGAGTTAGATGGCATGTTGTTATGACAGATGTTAGGTTCATTGATTACCTGGTATCCTGTAGTTTCAAATGCACAGATTGTATGTTAGATAGCATGCTGTTGCATGTTGTTACAGGTGTTAGCTTCATTGATGCCATGCAAGGAAGCATGTTGTTTTGGAAGCATGTTGTTTAGACAGATGTTAGGTTCATGGTTTATGGTATCTCTCTGCACTCTACTTGCAGTGACTGTTTACTCTGTTGTCTGTTGATCAGGGAAAGGGCTCGTCTTTATGTTTATGTTTATAGGATTATCTCACACATGTTAAGTCGCTCTACATAAGAGTGCATGGTAAATAACTAAATTGTAATTGTAGCACTTAAAGAAAAACTCTTTTTACTCCTTGAACTGCAAACATGAAAGCCTGCATGTAAGAAAAGTTTCACCTGACTTTGACCTGATTGATTGATTGATTGATTGATTGATTGATTGATTGATTGATTGAGAAACTGTTAATGTTACAGCTCACAACGTCTCGCACCGCGAGGTGTTGTGTGCTTGTAGATCGGCTGTTTTCACTACTTTTGTGCGACGGCCTTCTATGATGGAGCAGGGCTTTACTTTGCGAAAAATGTACACATTTGAAACTTGGAGATACGAGGTTTCTGCCCGACAACGACGATATATTCTACTGTGTGTTGAACATTCCTACTACAGTCAAAGCCTACACACACACACACAGGTTGGGGTTCTTTTTGTTTGTCTCCGGCTTTGTAGCTTCGTGTTCCTCTTATAGGTGATGTCAGTTGCCTAGCAACCGTGTAATCAGGGCCCGATTGTTGCCATGACAACATGGCAGGGGTATCATCACGGAGAGAATAGAGATGAAAGGAGGGGAGAGAGAGAGAGAGAGAGAGAGAGAGAGAGAGAGAGAGAGAGAGAGAGAGAGAGAGAGAGAGAGAGAGAGAGAGAGACAGAGAGACAGAGAGACAGAGAGAAAGAGAGAGAGGGTCATATCATAGAACAGTGAATGCAGGAAGGAGGGGGGGGGACTTCTGTGTGTGGGCGGAAACAGTAACAGGAAATAGAGTAGATAGATAAATACATAAATAATACAGTATTCTCGTTGGTCTATAACAATAAATAATATCATGTGAACATTCGGACATGCACTCTTTCTTTCTTCACTGTCTTCTACAGCAGTGGGTTCTGTTCCACATCCATCCGCAGACAGACTGCGAGAGCCAGGCTACGCGGGGTTAACGCCGTCCACCGAGCTGAAGCTTAACCACTATGAACCCTCTAGCTACAGTAGCTAGTGTCTCTATGCAAGGGGGGCTGCACATACATGGGGCCCAAAATAGATGATCTGCAAGCTCACAACGCGTCGCATTTGCGACGCGTTGTGAGCATGCAGATCGTCTATTTTTGGCAAAGAGATTTGGAATTGGTGTAGAGGGATGAAAGCAGGCCAGAGTACCGGTATATGACGGACAATTTCGCGATGTATGTCAATCTTAGCGATGAAGCGTTTTTGGTTTATTATCGTCCCTTTATGTAGAAAAGGCCCCAAAGTTAGGATTTAAGCATTTCATTCTTCATGTATGTGTAAAGACACTTATCAAACCAGTGAGTCAAATGGTGTCATTTAGCCTGAGAGATACATGCAATACCAAATATGATACAATTCCGAATTCACAGTTTAGAGTTTAGAATAGTAGTTTACTAGTTGTATATCCTTTTACTATGATGATAGGTTCATTGTTTGTTTGGCACCATTTATACGTAGTTTCAGTATACAGTTTATTCATTGGTAGTGTATTGTTTATAGACTGATGCTATAGGTTCTATAGTTTACTGAGACACCACATACACTGCTCTGTCTCTGTCTCTGTCTCTCTCTCTCTGCATTTGATGTTTACCTTGCTTATTGTCAATGGCTCTGGATTAGAGCTCCCACTAAATGCCTACAGTGTAAACCGGGCACGTGCACACATAGGGGGCTTGAGCCCCGGCCCTTTTATCCGTCAGTAAAAAAAGTGCCCTCTCCAGACCATGAATGCAGTTTTTACAATGGTGAAAGATACGCAAATACCCTCTTTCCATGCCATACCTGAAGGCAGCATTCAAGAGAATCTCCTTGTCCAAACTCTCCTGAACTTATGCAGCATCTTATGTTGAAAGAATTGCCCTCTCTGTGTAGAAATACCCCACATCTCCAGCATTGACTTCATTATGCTTAGTTCTGTGTGGTATCAATCAAGCATTGTAAATAGCCGACCTCCAATCTCACAAAGTTGTGAGCTTGGAGGTCTGCTATTTTCGATATTTTCACCAAAAGGCCCTTGTAGAAATGTCAGCCCCTGCCTCTCTAACATTCTCTGCATGTCCCTGGTGTAAACGGTGGTAGCAGGGCTGAGCAGAGGTCTGTGGCTCTGACCTCTGCAGGTGTCATAAACCATCCATCACTGCTGCTTCACAGCGTCCACCATGATGGGGTCATCAGGGTGCATTCAGCTTCACCTCTGTCCCACCTCCGATCCCACCAAAATGTCTGAGTCATGGTGTGCCCATGTATGGACTATGGAGATCGTTGATGTCATCAGTATTATGCCCATACATGGGTAGGCCCCCTTTTGTGCCCATATATGGTAGGTTAGACAACAATCACCCTCATAGCTGCACTGGGGAACTCCTTGTATGATTATGGCTGAGTCTGAGGTATTTTTTACTTTAGTGGACTATATCCCATTTTCTATACACTTACATCTACTCACTGTGATGTGAATAACCTTATTTATATGAATTATAATGAGCGACGAGGAGGCGTTCTGACGGTACATACAAACTGGCGTTTATTCACTCTGCCACATTCACACTACCTTTTGATGTGTGCTTTTGATGTGGGCACACAAGCGCCCTTAACATAACACTATCAAATAGGCTTACGCCACACTCATTTACATCTCAGAGTCGAGACAAATATTGCACTTTTTAAAATGTAAATTTACAATTACACTATACATTATATAGACACCACACATGGTGCGTATACAGTATACAACTGTGCATGAGAACACTACCAGGGGCGTCACAAGGGGTAGGAAAGTGGGACTGAGTTACCAGGGCCCAAGGCGTTGGAGGGGCCTTAATTATTTTATACTTTAGCTATTGAAAAATAGCAGATATACAAGCTCACAGCGCGGCACCGAGTGCCGCGCTGCGAGCTTGTAGATCTGCTATTTTTGAAAAGTCGTGAAAATGTGTGCAAATCTTTGAATATAATATGTATTTTTTAAGTGAACATTTTGTATCTCAAATTTTGCTTCTGGGGCGTCCCTGGAACTAAATCTTTTGAGATGCGGGTCCGTGGCCAAATACATACCATTTTGGGGGTCCTTCACATGAAAAGGTTTGAGCTCCACTGACATCGAAACGCAGATCTACAAGCTCGCAGCGCGGCACTTGGTGCCGCGCTGTGAGCTTGTATATCTGCTATTTTTCAATAGTGAAAGCACAGGGGCCCCACAGTGAATCCTTGTACCCGGGGCCCAGCATTTGGTGCGACACCCCTGAACACTGCTGTACTGCATTTCAAAGGGAGATCAGATATAGTGTAATATAAGCTGCTGCTCTGTGCTTGTATATTTTGTGTCCTCTTTGTGTGAACAGATCTTCTGTGTCCGGTGACAACTACTGTTCACCTGTTTGAAGCCTTTCACTGGGCAGGTGGAAAGTACATTTACTCAAGTACTTGTGTATACTCAAGTCAAATACAGGCCTTTTACTTTCACTTTACGTTGCTTTTAGTGCTGTTGTTGCTGTGGCTTTTCGTGTCATCCTTTTAGCATAGCTTTTGTAACTGTACTGCCTTACTGTACAAACGTGCTAATAAAGTTAGTCAATCAATCAATCAATCAATCGGAGACTGTGTGGAAACATGGACGCTGACCACGAACATATATTTTGGAATTGTCCAAACATTGACAAATATTGGGATGAAGTGTGGTCAGTAATAAAATAGATATTGAAATATGAAATACCAAAGACAAGTGTGGTTTTATATTTAGGAAACTTGACACAGGAACACACACATGGAGACGACATGTATCTGGTCAAGGTGCTGCTGGCAGCCAGTCAAAAAAAGCAATAACGAGATTGTGGTATAGAAGTGACTCCCCCACTTGTGAGCAGTGGCCAGGGACGTGCTGGCCATTGGGAAAAGCGGGACAACTCCCGAACGGCCGGCTCATTCCCGGGCCGGTCCAGGCCGGCCATTAGGAAAAAAATAAAAAATAAAATGTCGGCCTTCGTTCCATTTTGTAAATTTTTTCGCAAAGCAAAGCCCTGCTTCATCATACAAGGCCGTCGCACACAAGTAGTGAAAACAGCAGATCTACAAGCAAGCACACAACGCCTCGCGGTGCGAGGCGTTGTGTGCTTGTAGATCGGCTGTTTTCACTAGTTTAAATCATTTTTAAAATGATAAATACAAAACAAATGGTTTTGGACATACAAGGTTTCCACCAGACAACAACAAAATATAATTCATGTAATTGGCCCACTGGCTTGTCACTTGTCATGATCTGAAATGGCAAATCCTTGAGTAGCAGCAGCGCTATAGAGAGAGAACTCTCTCTATAGCGTGCAATGAGGGCCTCTCCAACTCTTTTTCCCGGGCTGAATCAGGGGCCCAGCATGTCCCTGGCAGTGGCTGTTCATTGTGGAGGAAATGTGTGTAATGGAGAGATTTACACATATAGACTCAGGATACAGGAAGAGTTGTTTCTTGAAAAATGGGAGAAATGGACTGAATACACAACCCGGAAGAATGACACCATGGAGGATTGAAATGGACTGTAATTTGACGATGAAAATTATGTAAAATGTTGACCCTGCAAATGTGTACGCATGTGACAAAAAATAAGTTAAAAAAAAATCAATCAATCAATGAAGTAGGCCTCTGTTTGGATGCCTTTCCTAAACCTTATTTGCAGTGGTGGCCAAGAACATTGACTTGAGTACTGTTACTAAGTAATCTTTTTGATATCTGTACTTTACTTGAGTATTTGTATTTTTTATGACTTATATCTTAGTTTTTACTAGTTTTGTTTTGTTGTAATATGAATAAAAAAAAATGCAATTCATTAATTTGCCAGGGTCGTTGGTCAGAAAAAGCTCACACGCTTTGATAACATGAAGTACCGTATATTATATGGCAGTACTGAATATCGACTCTGTTGGGAAACAGAGGGAAATATTCAATATTCATATGTCTGTTACTTTTGCGGGATTCAAATAAAAAAAGCAAAAGTAGCAGATCTACAAGCTCGAAATGTGTCGTTTCGCACCACGTTTCGAGCCACATTTTGAGCTTGCAAATCTGCTACTTTTGATGCTTTTTGTGTGACGCTGTAGTGTGATCAAGGAGGGCAATATCACTGATAAGATATGGAAATAGACAGCATCAATATTCAACAGCCAATAATCATACTGACACTTATAAGTAGAACTTCTACACAAGTAAAGCATGTGTGTCCTTCTGTGGCCACTGGATGGCAACCCTGCACATTCAAAGCCCATTCTTCTAAAGCCAATTCCTTCTGAATGTGTGAACAATGAACATTAACACATACTAATACTGAATTAAACCTTATGTGTGTCTCTTTCAAATGAATTTAATTTTGCTCTTATGGTGTATTAGCACCAAGTGTAATTTAGAAGCATGGCCATTTGATAATAGCAGATCTAAAAGCTCTCAATGCGTCACATCTGCTATTTTCAAAAGCTTGCATATTGAGTAGCCTACTTTCTACTTTTGGTACTTTAAGCAAAATGTGTTATACCAATACTTTTGTACTTTTACTCAGTAAATCTAGAATTCCGGACTTTTACTTGTAAGGGTGCCCTCACACCAAAATACCTAGAGTGGAATCCGCCAATGCATTTCAATGAGAATGGAGCGTTTTTTTGCAGAAATCCTCAACTGGCAAAAAAACGCTCCATTCTCATTGAAATGCATTGGCGGATTCCACTCTAGGTATTTTGGTGTGAGGGCACCCTAACAGAGTATTTCTACATTGCAGTTGATACTTTTACAGACTTAAGTAAAAGCTGAGAGTACTTTTTCCACTTGCTTTTTAATTAGAATGCATTGCTGTATTGAAACTTTCCAAACATATTAAAATATTCCCCCAAATAATGACAATACAGTAGCCTAGCTGCCCTAGCAGATTTAGCTCACACTGTGTCGCATGAGCATGTATATCTGCTATTTCTGTCTTTGTTTAATTAAACAACCTTAATATAGTATCATATCTGTGAACTGTGAATTGGAAGGGAAGTGAGAAGTGGTCCAACTTCTGCCAATACCACCTGGTAAACTCCCCTTGTTTTTGATAGAACTATTAGAACTCAGAACATCAAGTCATGGTACCAGATGTCAAGATAAGTTTACTGTTGGAGGTGCCTTCGGTGCTCTACAGGT